>NC_057795.1:23745904-23867639 GCF_018294505.1 Triticum aestivum
AAACATGAAATTATCATGTATGTTCCAGCCATTGAAGAACACCGACTAGTTGACATGAACTAGCTCACCCGTGCGCGTGCTCAGTCTGATAGTGAGAAGTTTAGAACCAATCTTTGGAATGTTGTGCACCAGACTGATTTGGTGGAAGTCTCCGATAAGGCAGGCATCCGGTTTCTGGGGGATCAATGTTATAAGAGCTTGGCCGAGCGTGCCAAATCTGTTCCATTACCCAGAATTTTTTTTCAATCGCCACCATAACATCCAGCTTGATCACACCCGAAGCTTTTTGGATGAACATCCCAATGAATCCGTCTGGGCCCAAGCCTCTGTCCGCAGACAGTTCTTTGATGACAGACCACACCTCCTCTTCGTAAAAAAATTAAGTCTTGATCATGAAGATCCAGCATAGTGAGGTACAGAAAATCCAAGTCCTGGCTGTGATCTCTGGCTTGGTCGCTGCCCTCTTACTTGCCAATTTGGGCCATGATGATCACACCGTCCCATTGGATTGTAGGGTGGAAACTTTTCACCTTCCTGTCGTTCGCCACCAGATGGAACAATTTTTAATTTGCATCCTCATCCTCCAGCCATCGAATCCTCAAGCGATGCCTCGCGATCGTACGTTGCAGAGAGGCGAGGCCCAAGGTGGTTAGCTTCAGCATTTTCCTCGACCAACTCTCCCCTATCGTGAGAGTCCTCCTCTCTTGCGCTCTATCAAACTACAAGTCCACCCTCTGCAATTTTATAGTGCCTACCTGCTTCTGGCCCCAAGAGGTAAGCACACACGTCATGTTGCGCAACATGATGTCGAGCCTTGGAAAGGGATCGGAGATCTCGGGATCGCAAACCCACCTATTTCACAGTACTCTCACTTCATTCATGTGTTATAATATTAGGTAGCGTTTTTTTGTTATGGATAAATGAGTATAGATGGATACCATTTCTTTGTGAAAGTAAGAATTGATGGTAACTGAAATGAATAAATCACGTCAGTTTCTTTTAACTACTGGAACACAAACTTGGTCTCAATAAATCATTTGTTATTTTCATCCAAACTCACTCTGAAGCAAATTTATGTTCTATAGAAGGTTGCAGTACCCATGGTTTACACTGTACCAAGTCCTTTAAAGGAGGCTACCCACCTCATTGGTGCATTCATGTCGTCTGATCTATCAGCACCCCCCCGAAGTCCAATCGCGCAATCCAGTGCCTTACCGCCCCAAATGTCTTCGGGGTCCGAGTGGGCCACGGACGCCTATGAGGCCACTTTGTTTAGTATCTTTTGCGGTGCCCCATGTGCACCTATCTTAAGTTGGGTCGCTAGTGTGCCCAAACCCCTCACCCAGCTTATACCCACTGCATGGGTACACCAGCTAGTTGCCAGTCCATAGAGAAATAGTATCTCCAAGACATGCCTTGAATAAAAGGAACATCTTTAAAAGTGAGAATGAGCTTAAGATGTGTTTTCCACCAGGATGACCCTTCTGCTCTGTCCTGTGGGGTAGTGTAGGAGCAATTTTGACATGCTCCCTCTTACCCCCTCTTTTTACATGGGAGGTAAGAAGTAAGAGGTAATCATACCCACTACTTAATGCAATCAACGACTCAGATCTATTTTATACTCTTAACTCTCATGTGAAAAGGGGAGGTAAACTTGACCCAAGGAATGCTTTCATGGTTGAAAATTTTATGGAGGTTTTTGATAAGTAATGCCTTGATATGGGTTCTAATGTCAAGCACTCCTAGACCTTCATTTGTTTTGGGCTTGCAAAATAGATTCCAAGCAATAGGTGTAGGACCATAATCTTCACAGGCAATGCCTCAGATACTTATTGATTTGTTCCACTATTCCAGTTGGTAAAGCTGATGTGAATACCGACTTTATAAGTTTCAACCTGCCATCATATGAGATTAGTGTAGAACAACCAGATATCCTTCTTTCAACCCCTTTCGGCATTGGGAAGAAATCCTCATCATTTGCTTTGCTGATGCTTAGTGGCAGTCCTAGATATGTAAATGGAAAGGATCCTTGCTGGCAGCCTAAGATATTGAGGATGTTGACCATTTTATCTTGGGCTACATTAATTGGGATTGCCACAGATTTGTGATAGTTCAGTTTGAGTCTACTTGGGCAGTAAAATGGTACAACAACTCTTGATCTGGTGAAGTTGCATGTCTTCAGCAGGTATGACCAGTATTATATCATCAACAAATTGTATGACTGAAAAGTCAAGACAACTTGCCTATGAGTGAGAAAGCATCTATATACTTTTCTCCTTCTGATGTTAATCCTGTTGTGCCATAAAAGAAAATTGTATGGAACAGAAATTGTGCTGGTTTGGTGTTGTCCTCAGATTCTATCTACCCATTCATGTTGTTTACTCCATTACAGAGAAGACATTTCCAAGCAAGTGACCTTGCGGGCTTTCTAAAGTGACATTGTCCTTTTCTCCTGAAACACTATTCTTTTCAATAATTAAAATTTCTTTTCCAAATGCTTTTGTTTAAGGATCTAAAGAGGAAATTTCTGCACTGCATCTCAAGCATGAACCCAGCTACCCAGCCAGGTTAGTCTCTGAGTTGCTGACAAATGATACTGCAACTATCCGTCGCAATTTCTACCATTGGTCTTGAAGCCCTGCTACCATGGAAGCAATGTTAGGCTAAGCACTGCCATTTTACTGTATGCCAATGCTTCTTCCCACGTGAAGTTGTTAAAGACATCAGGACACCATTATTTGTTTTTAATCCAGCATATGATGCCTGGCAGGCATCATCATCTCTTCCATGACAAATATTCTGTTTTTGTGTTGAATCATCAATATTCAACGTAGTAAGGTTTGTCTCAGGTACAACATGTGTTGGCACCAGAAGCATCAGATCTCCAACATTCATGGCAAGATGGTAGGTTGGATATTAGCAAGTGCAGTCCTGAGCAACTTGAAGTACTCCAAGGTGGATTCACCTTGCATATTTTGACAGATAGAATTAACCTTACGTCTTACTACAATAAAATTTCATCTGTCTTTCAGGGTCTCTTTACATGTTTTGTAATGTCAATTAAAACTTTGCAGGTTTTAGGGAAGAACTGCATGACGCGATGAGAGAAATCAAGAAGAAAAAGGAGTGGGGTATTTTCATTGACTCCTGCTTTATACACTGTCAGGCGTTGAACTCTTTGACTCGGCACTCTCCATCTTCTCCTGGAGTCAACAACAAGGTATCATTTCTATCCTCTAGAGATTGGAAAATGGAACAGAAGAAAAGTGTGACTGCACTGTAAGAAATATCATATTCATGTCAAGTTGGCAAAGTATATGTTATCCTGTGTTGCACAATTAGCGTTTTAGAGATGGGCGCTCTGAGTTTATTAAGGACTCACGACGTGTAGAAAAATGCGAATGTCTTCATTTTACACGAACAAAACACTTAAACATTAATCATTCTGGTGAACATGCAGACCATGGCAGAAGAAGTTGGAGACTGGTTCTTTGAAAGGAGACAGGTGAAGGAACTAGATTGCAGTATCCATGCAATCCCATGTGCCACAACTTGTTTTTTTTCTAAGCATTTCAAGGGATAAATATGCGATTCTTTGTTCTTTTCTTTCTATCTTTTCACGGTGATGTACCACCTAGCAGTTGTGAAAATAGCAAATTATGCATATGAATATAGCGCAGGTAAATGTTACCAACTTTTTATAAAACAATATAGAGACCATGGTTTCATATTGGAAAATGCCCCAATTATGCATATGAATATATGTTGTCTATTTTTTCCTGTTTTCTGTATAGTTTTTTGTTGGATTATATCTCCAGTGGACTTTTCGCAATCATAGGAGCAATTTCAGGGTGAAATAGAGAGGACTCAGAAGCTGATTTTGATTTTGGTGAGTTCATTCCAGAGGAGCAATATAAAGTACTATAAACCTTTAAAGATTTCAGAGTTTAATGATCTACTACACACCTTAAAACTGCAATCGCTAAATTACTTCTCCCTAATGGGCCCCACTTGCCAATGGGATATCTTTTTTCTGCTTCTCCCCCCTTCTCTTACCCCCCCCCCCCCCCCCCCCCCGCGTTCATTGAGGGGTGGCGGGTTGCTCACGACCATACATGAATGCCCCATGTGCTCCTTATGGCAGTATCGAACTAAATGAAAGCATCCATCTCATGGTTGTTGCGTCACATGGTGTTATGAGATGTCAGTATAATGGTTTCCTATTTAAGCATGAGAAGAGAGATGGAATAGGATCAAAATTTCACAGAGCCTAGGGCCGACAAAGGGGTAGAGCCTAATCGTTGTAGATTCAAATAAGAACACATAACATACACAAGTATTGGACTCTGATAAGATTAGTTTTTTTATGCTTGTTTTGAACCCATGGACATCCTAGGAATTGGAAGCATCAGGATTTGTAACCATCGATGATTCTCTTGAGGTTGTACGCAAGTAGAAAGTCGACGAGACTATTACTAAGGACTTTGATTCATATGATAGGAATATCATACGGTCATGAGTCATAGTCTATAGGAAGTGAAATATCATGTATTGCAAATTCTATGAATACTAAGTGTAGAGGGTTGGGAACAAAATATCATTTGCTTCACATGATAAGGATTTTTTTTCCAACTAGGCATACGCCGATGTTTTTCTCCAACCAGGCGTATGCTGATTTTTTTCCCATTGAAATACGAAGGAGAGGAACAAGAGTTTATTTCTGCAAACCAAAGGGCCTAAAGAATTTTTTTCTACATCCTATCTCGTAGAGTTCCTACATTGTTTGTATAAACCAAAGGAGGCGTAAGTTTATCTCCAACATGGGACATGTTCCAATTTCCAAACCATGTGTCGACTCAGTCTCTTAGGGATGCTGATAGGGGTAGGGTGTGCGTGCTTGCGTTCATTGGGGTAAGTATATGTGTGTATGTATGAGTGTCTGCGTTTGTACTAGCTAAAAACAAAAACTTCCAAACCCTGTGCTTTTATTATTTGCGCCTTGATATGGCAACACCAGTCGGTTACATCACTCGTTGGCATCATACATCAAACGAAAATCAATTAGGACATTGTGTCAGCAATGATGGCATTGCCTTACGGGTGTAATGTTCGATCCGAAGAAACCGACCACGTTTCACTCATGCGTCCTTGACAGAATCATTGGATATGCACCTTTCAGTTTGTTTCGAAAGGCTATAATTTGAGGGAATCGGGTTCCTATATTTTTGAACTTGTAAAGGCGTCGATGAGATGAGTCGCCTTCTTCAGCCTATGCTTTTCAACCAAGCTTCTTAGGGAACCAAACTAAATACTTTTCTACAAAACTTTTTTAAACTTAATGTCATGACAAATGAACATGGTATTTTCGGAAGTATTTAGATTGTTGTCACGAATTTGAATATTGGTCAAATAAACTTCAGTTCGAGCTTACCACTTTCAGGTTCAGCGATCAGATCTAGCCTCGTGGCACCTCATGAACCATCCTCGTGGCACCTCGTGGCGCAAACAAATCAAATGTTCAAAGCTTGTGTCAAGCAAGGTATGGAAGACAAAAAAGACTATGCCTTTGTCATCATGAACACAAATGCAATAGGACCATACAATTCAATATTTGCATCCAATGAAGGGGCTCGAACTTGCATTAGGACCTATCTCTTTTTATTCCATCAAGTAAGGCTTGACGAGATTTGATCTTGTGGCTTCTTTGTTGTCCTGCAAATTTGACAAGCAAAATTATTAAAGTAGTTATCAAATGAGTTAACACTAGTGCGGAATTGGTCATTAGTCCCGGTTCACCAACCGAGACTAAAGGGTGGGGACTAAAGGCCCCCTAGTCCCGGTTCGTCATGGCCCGAGATCAAAGGCCCACCACATGGCACGAGCCCGTGCCGGGGCTTGGGGGCCTTTAGTCCCGATTGATGACACCAACCGGACTAAAAGGCAGCCAAGCGTCAGTAGCTGCCAGGCGCTGGTTTTTTTTAAAGGAGGGGTTTAGGGGTTTTGGAGGGTTTAGGGGTTTTCATATTGTGTTTTCCCCTTTTATTTTTGTGTTTACCTTAAATTCTTTTACATTTAGGGTTTCATTTTTATTTAATGTTTTCCATTCAACTCGGCACTAGTACTACATATAGCAATGAAGGAACCATGACACAAGATCGTCATGAACATATATAGAGAGAGAATTGACCTCTCTTTCTCCGTGCTTGGTCGAACAACAAGTTTTCGTATATCTATCCGACGCTACTACATATATACAATATAACATCTCTTACGATCCCTAACATCATCTACCTAAATCATTTGCAATTCCTGATGGTATTCTTCGTCGTTAGGTATGACATGGTCAACAAAGAGTCCCGCCAATTCCTCTTGAATTGCTCGTATGCGATCATGTGGTAGGAGTTCATTCCGCTTCTCCCACATCTAATTTGAAGAAGGGGGTCAATACATATATATGAATGAAAGTCAACACAATAGATGGTAATCAAATACAATTGTAAATATTGTTTACGTACTAACTAAATCACACAAACATGAATTTTTTTATATAAAAAAGATAAGAACAAGAGGCTCACCAAGGTGGTGCCAGCGACGGGACGGTGCGGGCGATTGGCAGTGGTTAGGACGGGGACGGAAAGACACTAAGTAAACCACACCTACATATGCAAACTAAGAAGTTAATTTGAGCTCAAATTGCATATAAATCAAATGAAGTCCCACATACAATTACTCCCAAACTAAAACCTAGAAATCACTATACTTATAGAGCATTGCAAGAGCTAATCTAGCAATAAGAGATGAAAGGACAAAGTTGCTAACCTTTGTGAAGACTTGGATGGATGGGTGCCTTCAAATCTTGAAATTTTTTGGCAAAAATGGAGGATGAGCTCGAGCAAGAGGGGAAGAACAAAGAGGAAAGGAAAGGGTTAAATGAGCTCGAGCTGGATGAAGGGTTTATATAGGAGCATTTTTAGTCCCGGTTGAGATTCAAACCGGGATTAAATGTGCCTTTAGTCCTGGTTTGTGTCACAAACCGGGACTAGAGGTACGCCATGAACCAGGACTAATGATGCCCGCGCCCTAACCGTTGAAACCTGGACTAATGGTCACATTATACCAGGCCGTAATCGAACCAGGACTAATGAGGTGAACGTAAGGTCGTTTTTCTACTAGTGTAACTTGCAAGTCTAAGGTGTGTCAGAACGTCTACATTAATGTGGACAGCATTAACTTTGAAAATTAGAGCCCATAAAGAACTCATGCTCATTGCTTGTGTACATATCCAAATCATAACAATTTTTCAAAGTGGATCGGGCAACTAGTACTAGTTAAGAGGAAGACAATGCTTTCTTTTTTTAAGAAAAGAGCAAATTATTGGTCCGATGATTCCAGTGTCCAACCTCAAGATGTGCTAGAATTGGTGTTACCACATGACACATGTGGTAAGCAATCCAAACTATTAAAAAAAAGAATTGGTGTTGGCAGATTCAATTCCTACTGCCTCTCGGAAATTGCAGCACAAACCGCAGATGCATTAGTTGGTTCTATAATCAAGGATTCTATTCCATCGTTACACCTTCAAATTTGGATATATCCCGCTAATAAACAAGATGAAATCAGAAAAGCTTACATGTCCGCAATATATAACTTCACATCAATAATATATGAATACATTCAATTTTTATTAACACGGTCACAATATATAACTTGACATCGACGATGACCTCTCAATTTACATCTTGGTAACTGGTTGTGTTGTTTGAGTGAAAGTCGCAAAATGATGCACACCTAGAATTGGCTCTCTGCAAACAGAAATATATAAATTTATTATTGCATACGGTTGCTAGGTGTCAGGTGGGTGATTTTAGAGAAAGATCAGCCACCTGACGAGTCGTTCGATCAAAGTGTGGTGTATTTTACTTCCTTCTCTTTGGATCTACACCCAACAAGCCTAGCGACGCAACACAACGCAACCTTCTGCAGCAAGGAGGATGTTGCGAACCACACGACAGCAACACCGACGCCTCAACCATGACACGGACATCGGCAACCTCACAAAAATGAATGATGCGACCCAACGAGCGCACCTCCACCGAGGCATATGACGCCGGCCACTGTCTGTTAATCACTTGCACACATTTGTGTCGATGCTGCAAAAAGCCAGAGGGCGATGCCGGCCACCGTCCATGTCGTCCGTGCCTCCATGAATGCTACTTTGCAGCTATACCACCGCCATCGCCACTAATGATGCTTTACAACACCACCGCCGTTTGACGGAGCGGGATATCGATCGGGCGATTTAGAGAGTTTCACAATTTATACTGTAAACAGAAAACACCCAAAATAGCTAATCACTAAGAAGTTCACAATATCAAACTTCAGGATCTGTGTAACCTCTGTCAAAACGAGTGCAACCCTTTGATTTGGTCAATATGTATAATCTCGTTTGACCCCCCCCCCCCCCCAAAAAAACAGAACTTGAGGTAGGCAGAGTCCAATCTCCTCGATCTGAACTGGTTGAGCCCAACCATTCCCCATTCCCCTCCACGGCACGCACCCAACCCAGACCTAGCGACCGCCATGGCGGCGCTCCTGGATGAGCTCGTCGAGGAGATCCTCCTCTGCCTCCCGCTCGATGACCCCGCCTGCCTCCTCCGGTCCTCCCTCATCTCCAAGGCCCGGAGCGGCAGCGTCTCCGGCCCCGGCTTCCACCGCCGCCTCCACGAGCTCCACGGCGCACCCCCCGTGTTCGGCCTCCTCCACGACCAGGCCAGCGACCGCGCCCCCTGCTTCATCCCCACCACCGCCTCGCCCTTCTCCCTCGCCGTCCCAGACAATGGATTAACAATATCATCATTCCATAGAAGAACGTTTATTCAATGCTGTTCTGCTAATAATTATTTTTAATTGATCGTAGATGATGTTGAACAAGCTTTCATTTTTCAGCACACTTGTGCCATGGATTAACAATATCTTGAACTTGTGTCTGGTGCCATATGTTAGCCATTTACTTTCTAAATTTATATAAGTATATTTTTATCTTTCTTACATCTATACTTGGAATAGCAATGCCAGTTTGAACATATATGGAACTATCTGAATAGTGTACTTTCACAAGGTAGCTTTTAGTACATATAAGAGTGTTACTCTTTTCAGCAATCATGTCAATTGTTGGTGTTAAATGAGCCAATTCATTATCATGGTCATGTTATAATGAATAAGTTGGATCATTTAAGCACTTGTATGCATATCTTCCTGTTGCAATTCTTTATGAGTTTCCAATAGCTCAATAAAACTGGATGGTCGTGCGTCAATATGTTTTCTTGCTATTAGGCTAAATGCTGGTAATAGTTGTTCTTTGACAAGAACACCGACTTAGTCATTGATTAGGGCAAAACTTAAATGTTAATAACAGAAGCACTAGAAGTACTGTAATTAACCTTGGGGTTGTTGGCAGAGGCTTCAAATGTGATAATGTCAGGCTTCAGATGGCAAAAGATTGTTGAAATATGATTTAGCTAAATATAAATACATGATGTTTTTACCTATTCACATGTTGCCTTAGTGGTTAATACTCATCCGTTGACGTGTATACAAGTAGCTACATAAAAGTGGGTATCATTCAGCATTTAATCTGTTATTTTTTGTCAATGCTATTGCATTGTTTGCCATGTTCAATATTCAATTGCAATTGCTCTGAAAAGTCTCCATTGTTTGCTCGTTGCCATGATGACAGCCTTTGCATGTTCTTCTGCATGTGTGAAATGTTGCCTTTTATGTAAAGTTCATGTTTCATTGTGCTAGTATTATATGCCTCTTACAAGAGTGTAGTTTTCTGTTTATATATAAGGTATTCAGCTCTACTAACATCTCAATGTGGTAGTCTAGTTTAGATTCCAGACTAAACTTTTCTCATGGTATATTGTAGTTGACGGAACTTTGACAAGGATTAAGGCACCAAAAATGGATTCACTACCGGAACAGGGCGCTACCCCGACGGCCAAAACAATGCCGACGGCTACCGTCGGCTTCTTCGGAGCTATGCCGACAGCCTGGTTCTAGCCGTCGGCGTACCCTAGCCGTCGGGTTACACAGAGCTAAGCCGACGGCACCCGTCGGCATAGAACGGCCGTCGGCCTAGCTGCATGTACGCCGACAGCTGCCGTCGGCTTACAAGGGTCGTCGGCATAACCGTGGGCCCGGCAACCCCCCTGGCTAACGTCGTCAGAACTATGCCGACGGCGGGCCGTCGGCATAGGTCCGCACGCCACGTCACCGATCCGGGCCGCACCGTTCAGAGCATATGCCGACGGCTGCTGTCGGCATATCTGCCACGTCAGTGATCCGCGGCACGCCGCCCGCCGCCTAAACCCTAGCCGGATCTATGCCGACGGCTATGCCGTCGGCATAGTTAGATTTATATATATATATATATATATATATATATATATATATATATATATATATATATATATGCTTTCTTATGTATTATTATATCAACTAACATGTAGCATGTTAAATATAAACATACATATGAATATATATGTAGTTTGTATTTTTTTTCATATATTATGAATATATATATATATATATAGTTTGTATTTTTTGGAGCACGTTAATAATGTGCGGTCATTTATAGTTTGTATTATGAATATATAGTTTGTATCTTTTAAATATAGATCCTTTTATTTTATTAAAATCAAAAACAGCTATGCCGACAGAAGTTTTGTGGCGGTTGCGAACGCCCGACACCCGTCCGCAGAGTGTGACCCCCCTCACATCCGTGGTGTGCCCCCCTCATGGACGGCGCCGGCGGCGGCACCTGGAGGGGGGAAACGGACGCGTCGGGTCTACACGGAGTGGATGTAGCTGTGGGTTTGGCCTGGATGTTGCTCCCGTGTGTCCCTACGGGCCGACTGACACAACCGGGTGAAGAGGTCCACTGGTCAAAGCCCGTCCGTGGGAAGTCAAAAGGCTAGATCTCGTGGTCAACCGCTCCAGGGTTAGGCGGGACGGGGGCCCTGGGTGTAGCAATGCCACTGGAGCGTCATACCGGGCCATCATACATGCGGGGTGGTGTTGTGGCATGTCCGAAGAGGCGGCACGCGTCTCCGGTGCGTGACCCCCCTCACGGACGGCGGCGCCGCCGGCACCTGGAGGGGGGAAACGGACGCGTCGGGTCTACATGAAGAAGATGTAGCTCTGGGTTTGGTCCGGATGTTGCTCCCGGGTGTCCCTATGGGCCGAACTGACACAACCGGGTGGAGAGGTCCACTGGTCAAAGCCCGTCCGTGGGAAGTCAAAGGGCTAGATCTCGTGGTCAACCGCTCCAGGGTTAGGCGGGACGGGGGCCCTGGGGGGTAGCAATGCCACCGGAGCATCGTACCGGGCCCTCATACATGCGGGATGGTGTTGTGGCATGTCCGAAGAGGCGGCACGCGTCTCCGGTGCGTGGCCCCCCTCACGGACGGCGCCGCCGCCGGCACCTGGAGGGGGAAACGGACGCGTCGGGTCTACAAGAAGTGGATGTAGCTGTGGGTTTGGCCCGGATGTTGCTCCCGGGTGTCCCTATGGGCCGAACTGACACAACCGGGTGGAGAGGTCCACTGGTCAAAGCCCGTCCGTGGGAAGTCAAAGGGCTAGATCTCGTGGTCAACCACTCCAGGGTTAGGCGGGACGGGGGCCATGGGGGTAGCAATGCCACCGGAGCATCGTACCTCGCCTCATACATGTGGGGTGGTGTTGTGGCATGTCCGAAGAGGCCGCACGCGTCTCCGGTGCATGGCCCCCCTCACGGACGGCGCCACCGCTTGAACCTGGAGGGGGGAAACAACCGCATCGGGTCTACATGGAGTGGATTTAGCCGTGGGTTGGCCCAGATGTTGCTCCTCGGTGTCTCTCTGGGCCGACCCGACACAACCGGGTGGAGAGGTCCACTGGTCAAAGCCCGTCCATGCAAAGTCAAAGGGCTAGATCCCGTGGTCAACCGCTCCAGGGTTAGGCGGGACGGGGGCCCTGGGGGTAGCAATTCCACCGGAGCATCGTACCGGGCCCTCATACATGCGGGGTGGTGTTGTAGCATGTCCGAGGAGGCGACACGCATCTCCCGGGTGTGCCCCCCATCACGGACGGCGCCGCCGCCGGCACCTGGAGGGGGGAAACTACCGCATCGGGTCTACACGGAGTGGATTTAGCTGTGGGTTTGGCCCAGATGTTGCTCCCCGGTGTCCCTCTGGGCCGACCCGACACAACCGGGTGGAGAGGTCCACTGGACAAAGCCCGTCCGTGTAAAGTCAAAGGGCTAGATCCCGTGGTCAACTGCTCCAGGGTTAGGCGGGACGGGGGCCCTGGGGGGTAGCAATGCCACCGGAGCGTCGTACCGGGCCCTCATACATGCGGGGTGGTGTTGTGGCATGTCCAAAGAGGCGGCACGCGTCTCCGGTAAGTGGCCCCCCTCACGGATGGCGCCGCCGGCACCTGGAGGGGGAAACGGACGCGTCGGGTCTACAAGGAGTGGATGTAGCTGTGGGTTTGGCCCGGATGTTGCTCCCCGATGTCCCTCTGGGTGGACCTGACACAACCGGGTGGAGAGGTCCACTGGTCAAAGCCCGTCCGTGGGAAGTCAAAGGGCTAGATCTCGTGGTCAACCGCTCCAGGGTTAGGCGGGACGGGGACCCTGGGGGTAGCAATGCCACCGGAGCATCGTACCGGGCCCTCATACATGCGGGGTGGTGTTGTGGCATGTCCGAAGAGGCGGCACGCGTCTCCGGTGCGTGGCCCCCCTCACGGACGGCGCCGCTGCCGACACCTGGAGGGGGGAAACGGACGCGTCGGGTCTACACGTAGTGGATGTAGCTGTGGGTTTGGCCTGGATGTTGCTCCCGGGTATCCGTACGGGCCGAACTAACACAACCGCGTGGAGAGGTCCACTGGTCAAAGCCCGTCCGTGGGAAGTCAAAGGGCTAGATCTCGTGGTCAACCGCTCCAGGGTTAGGCGGGACGGGGGCCCTGGGGGCTAGCAAAGCCACCGGAGCGTCGTACCGGGCCCTCATACATGCGGGGTGGTGCTGTGGCATGTCCGAAGAGGCGGCACACGTCTCTGGTGTGTGGCCCCCCTCAAGGACGGCGCCGCCGCCGGCACCTGGAGGGGGGAAAACGGATGCATCGGGTCTACACAGAGTGGATGTAGCTGTGAGTTTGGCCCGGATGTTGCTCACGGGTGTCCCTACGGGCCGAACTGACACAACCGGGTGGAGAGGTCCATTGGTCAAAGCCCGTTCGTGGGAAGTCAAAGGGCTAGATCTCGTGGTCAACCGCTCCAGGGTTAGGCGGGACGGGGGCCCTGGGGGTAGCAATGCCACCGGAGCATCGTATCGGGCCCTCATACATGCGGGATGGTGTTGTGGCACGTCCGAAGAGGCAGCACGCGTCTCAGGTGCGTGGCCCCCCTCACGGACGGCGCCGCCGCCGGCACCTGGAGGGGGAAACGGACGCGTCGGGTCTACACGGAGTGGATGTAGCTGTGGGTTTGGCCCGGATGTTGCTCCCGGGTATCCCTATGGGCCGAACTGACACAACCGGGTGGAGAGGTCCACTGGTCAAAGCCCGTCCGTGGGAAGTCAAAGGGCTAGATCTCGTGGTCAACCGCTCCAGGGTTAGGCGGGACGGGGGCCATGGGGGGTAGCAATGCCACCGGAGCATCGTACCTCGCCTCATACATGTGGGGTGGTGTTGTGGCATGTCCGAAGAGGCCGCACGCGTCTCCGGTGCATGGCCCCCCTCACGGACGGCGCCACCGCTAGAACCTGGAGGGGGGAAACAACCGCATCGGGTCTACACGGAGTGGATTTAGCCGTGGGTTTGGCCCAGATGTTGCTCCCCGGTGTCTCTCTGGGCCGACCCGACACAACCGGGTGGAGAGTTCCACTGGTCAAAGCCCGTCCATGCAAAGTCAAAGGGCTAGATCCCGTGGTCAACCGCTCCAGGGTTAGGCGGGACGGGGGCCCTGGGGGTAGCAATTCCACCGGAGCATCGTACCGGGCCCTCATACATGCGGGGTGGTGTTGTAGCATGTCCGAGGAGGCGACATGCATCTCCCGGGTGTGCCCCCCATCACGGACGGCGCCGCCGCCGGCAGCTGGAGGGGGGAAACTACCTCATCGGGTCTACACGGAGTGGATTTAGCTGTGGGTTTGGCCCAGATGTTGCTCCCCGGTGTCCCTCTGGGCCGACCTGACACAACCGGGTGGAGAGGTCCACTGGACAAAGCCCGTCCGTGTAAAGTCAAAGGGCTAGATCCCGTGGTCAACCGCTCCAGGGTTAGGCGGGACGGGGGCCCTGGGGGGTAGCAATGCCACCGGAGCGTCGTACCGGGCCCTCATACATGCGGGGTGGTGTTGTGGCATGTCCAAAGAGGCGGCACGCGTCTCCGGTAAGTGGCCCCCCTCACGGATGGCGCCGCCGGCACCTGGAGGGGGACACGGACGCGTCGGGTCTACAAGGAGTGGATGTAGCTGTGGGTTTGGCCCGGATGTTGCTCCCCGATGTCCCTCTGGGCGGACCTGACACAACCGGGTGGAGAGGTCCACTGGTCAAAGCCCGTCCGTGGGAAGTCAAAGGGCTAGATCTCGTGGTTAACCGCTCCAGGGTTAGGCGGGATGGGGGCCCTGGGGGGTAGCAATGCCACCGGGGCATCGTACCGGGCCCTCATACATGCAGGGTGGTGTTGTGGCATGTCCGAAGAGGCGACACGCATCTCCGGGGTGTGCCCCACATCACGGAGGGGGGGAAACGGACGCGTCGGGTCTAGTACACGGAGTGGATGTAGCTGTGGGTTTGGCCTGGATGTTGCTCCCGGGTGTCCCTATGGGTAGACCTGACACAACCGGGTGGAGAGGTCCACTGGTCAGAGCCCGTCCGTGGGAAGTCAAAGGGCTAGATCTCGTGATCAACCACTCCTGGGTTAGTCGGGACGGGGGCCCTGGGGGGTAGCAATGCCACCGGAGCGTCGTACCGGCCCCTCATACATGCGGGGTGGTGTTGTGGCATGTCCGAAGAGGCGGCACGCGTCTCGGGCTGTGGCACCCCTCACTGACGGCGCCGCCGCCGGCACTGGGAGGGGGGAAACGGACGCGTCGGGTCTACACGGAGTGGGTGTAGCTGTGGGTTTCGCCCGGATGTTGCTCCCAGGTGTCCCTCTGGGCTGACCTGACACAATCGGGTGGAGAGGTCCACTAGTCAAAGCCCGTCCGTAGGTAATCAAATGGCTAGATCTCGTTGTCGACCGCTCTAGGGTTAGGCGGGACGGGGTCCCTAGGGGGTAGCAATGCCACCGGAGCTTCGTACCGGGCCCTCATACATGCGGGGTGGTGTTGTGGCATATCCGAAGAGGCGGCACGCATCTTCGGGGTGTGGCCCCCCTAACGGACGGCGCCGCTGCTGGCACCGGGAGGGGGGAAACGGACGTTTCGGGTCTACACGGTGTGGATATGTAGCAGTGGGTTTGGCCCGGATGTTGCTCCCAGGTGTCCCTCTGACGATGACCCCCTCCCCCTTCACTCACCTGACGAACTAAGCTACCCCCGCCCCCAAACCCACCCTCACCGTGGACGACCCCCTCCCCCTTCACTCACCTGACGAACTAAGCTCCAGATCGAGCACGGGATTGAGGGCGGCCATGGCGCTCCCATACCCGCGACCAGGCCACGGCCTTGGCGGACGAAGCTGCTGGAATTCAGCGCCTGCCCTCCCCTCCCCTCTGTGTGGTTCCGGGAGAGGAGAGGGCTGAGCGGTTTAAAAAAATTAAAAAATCTATATGAAATAATAATACATAAAAAGGAAAATTATAACTATAAAAAAATTTAAAAATCTATATAAAATAAAAAATAAAAAATATATAACTATAAGTAAATATTAAAAAATTTATATAAAACAAAAATTGAAAATAAAACTATGCGGACGGCAAAGCCGTCGGCATAGCTGCGGCCATACGGTAGGCGTTACGCGGATCAGTGACGTGGGTAATAAAAAAAAAGTATTCGTACGGCTAAGCCGTCGGCATAGGTGCCACGTGGCCTCCTCACATATGCCGACGGCTTAGCCATCGGCATAGGCGGCCTTATCCACCCGCGGGGCGAACCCCCTCCACTCATTCCCCATCATGCCCCCGACTCCCCACCCGCCACGCTACGCCGCCGCTCCACCCTGACCCACGCCGCCGCCGCCACGCTCTCCGCCCACCTCCTTGCACCGCCGCCATCAGCCTCGCCACCCGGACCCGCGTCGCCGCCGCGACCCTCTCCGCCCCTCCTCGCGTCGCGCCCCTCTCCTCCCTACTCGTGCCGCCCCAGCTAGGCCGCCCCAAGTCCGCCTCCCTCCTGCTCGGGCCTCGGCCCTCGCCGTGCCGGCCGGGGCTCGGAGCCCTCCTCCGGCGACCCTTGCAGCGGTGGCCCCGCCGCCCGTCCCGGCCCCTGCCCCGCCGGCCGCCCCCTACCCCTGCCCCGCCGGCCGCCCTATCCCGGCCCCTGCCCCGCCGCCCGTCCAGCCCCTGCCCCGGCGACCCCTGCAGCGGTGAGATGGATGCATGGATGAATTTTTTTGCATTATGTTACTAGTTGTTATGTGCATGGATGCATGGATGAAATTTGTGATAGTTGTTATGTTACTAGTTGTTAAATGAATTAATGAATATTGATAGATGGATGGATTGATGAATGTTGTTATGTTTTGTTAGATGAATTTGTGATAGATGGATGGATTAATGAATTTGTTAGATGGATTTGTGATAGATGGATGGATGAAATTTTGTTAGATGGATTTGTGATAGATGGATGGATGAAATTTTGTTAGATGGATGGATTGATGAATATTTGTAAGTTTTGTGTTTGGTCATGTTGTTTCATCTGATATGTTATTTGTCATGTTTAGTGTTAGGTCATGTTGTTCCATAGGACACTTAAATAAAGCTTTTTTGTAATTTGAGATGTTGTTTCATGTTGGTTCATAGTATAGTGTCAATGCTTTATGTGATATGTGATGACCTAATTTTTTTTCACTCGATGTAATTAACAGGATTTGTGGTGTTCCATCTTCGTGGAGTGATCGTCGACGTTGGAGGTGTTGGTCCACGATCATCCCTCTCCTTTGATCGACTACATCGGAGGGTGAGCAGCAATTCCATGACCTCGTCCACTTTTTTCCATGTCACTAGATTAAATTTTCACATCAAGTCGCGTAACCTAGGTCTCCCGTCTGAAAGGGTTGCATTGATAAATATGCATTCAATTGCATATTTATCACCGCAACTCTTTCGGATTGTCCAGCGCTTTCCACGGACAGCCCGAGGATGTGTAGATTGGGTACGTTGTTCATGCTCTACCCCGTTCCAAGACAGGATTTCAGCGGCGCCTCCCTGTTGTTCTCTGGATGCATATTCTCTCGGCATTTTGCCGAGACGTGTATTTGGAGAACAGCGGGTAGGTGCTGCCGAAATTTTGTCTTGGAATGGGGTAGAGCATGGACCGTACTCAATCTACACATTCTCGGGTGGGATTAGGACCCATCTTTACCTATTAGAGATGTTGGTGGATTAAATGTCGTTTCTCGTCAACCTTGTAAAAAATAAAATATTGATGTGGGTAATTTAAATGAATCCTTAATTTTGTTGTGTGGCTTCCAATAAAGCAGAGATGGCAGATAACCAGTGGATGTATAGTGGGTTTTTCCGTCGGAATCAAGTAACAACAGAGTGGGTCAAGAAAACTGATGTGTTTTTGAAAGAGATATTCCGTAGTCCAATGAGGATGGTGCCAGAATGCCCGTGTGCCATATGTAAGAGACGTATCCGCAGAGATAAGAGTGAGATGACTAAGCACCTTCGCACGCATAGATTTATGCCCAACTTTAATATGCCAATAAACTTTGCCCAGCGGGACCGTGGTAGAGAGGATGTGATACGACAACGCGTCGCTGGTTATGAGGACGATGGGGTTAGAGACATGCTAGATGATGTCTTTGCTGCACAGCCGACACCTCCATCACATTCAGCGAATGAACCGGAGGAGCCGGAGGAAACCGGTAAGGCCTTCCTGGAAATCTTGGCCTCCTCAAAGAAGCCTCTCTATGAGGGTGCCAAGCTGTCTGTGCTGGATGCCATCTCGCAACTGATGGTAGTCAAGGCTGAGTACGGCTGTAGCCGAGGTTGCTTCGAAGCATTTCTGGGAGTATGGGCTAACAGCCTGCCTGAGGGCCATGAACTGCCGAAAACCATGGACACTACGAAGAAAATCATGAAGGCGCTCTCCATGGACTATGAGAAAATACATGTTTGTCCAAAGAATTGCCTTTTGTTTAGGCATGAGTATGCGGATGACAAGTACTGTAGGAAGTGCATTTCCTCTCGGTATATTGAGGTGGTCGATAAGCATGGTCAGAAGCAGCAGCTAAAAATCCCTGTGAAGGTTCTTCGGTATCTTGATTTTATAAAAAGACTACAGCGCCTTTTCATCACCGAGGAGTCTGCCAAAATGATGAAGTGGCACAAGGAAGGGAAAAGGTACAATCCAAAAAAAGTTGTACATCCATAAGGAGGTGAAGCATGGAAGTCATTCGATATAGAGTACCCGGAGGAAGCAGCCGAGGCTGGGAATGTCCGAATTGCTGCCTCCTACTGAAGCGGAGGCACTTGCTCTTCTCCGAAAGGGTGCTGATGGAAGGAAAAAATTCGTTGCGTGGTTCATGGAGAAAGTAATTTTTCACACTTTCAATTAAACTCATACACCCTATAATTTCAATTAAACTCATGCACCCTATAATTTCAATTAAACTTGTAGGGAAATGATCCATCCGAATCAATGGATGAAGAATTGAGATGGGTTTCCATGGGTTTTGACCCTGTCGTCATGACATGCGAAAAGTATGATATGAATGGGTATCGCTTCCATACAGAGGAGCACCAGAATAGTCGGCCTGATCCCAAAACCATAAATACCGGAGTCTTCACTGAAGGAGATAATAAAGTAGATTACTACGGAAGGGTAGGAAAAATATACGAGCTTACATTCAAACATGGCCGCGAACACCTAAGTCTCACTGTGTTCAAATGCCGATGGTTCGACCCCAAAAAGGGTCTGAGACATACGCCTTATGTTGGTTTAGTTGAAGTTAAACCATCAACCGTCTATGCCAGAGCTGATCTCTTTATCTCCGCTACCCAGGCCACACAAGTATATTATCTGCCTTACCCATGCCAGAAAGAGTACCTAAAGGGTTGGAAAGTTGTGTTCAAGGTGTCACCGCATGGTAAGCTACCGGACCCGAACGATGATGATTACTACAACATAAACCCCATGACATACGAGGGAGTGTTCTATCAAGAGGAACATGATGACGTGGTCCGAAACAACGAGGATGATGACTTGGGTTATGTTGACCTGGACCCAAACGACGACGACGCACGGATTGATGGTGAGGCAGTTGTGAATCAAAGAGTCATAATTATGCTTGAAAAGTTAAATGAAGACGCTGACGATGAGGAAGAGCCTCCACCTCCGTCAGACAACGAAGAAGATATGCGTGATAGTGATGATGAGACCGCTGCACAAATAGATTACAATAGTGATGATTCATATGGGTTATAGAAAATGTAAGTTCTTTTAATGATCATTACAATAGTATGCTTAATGTGCTCTTCTGGTATTAATGTTTTTCCTGTATGCTTGTTTAATTGATATCCTTACTAATTGTTTATTCTCTTCTCAATGCAGGACTGCTAATCATGGGCAGTCCAGCGGCGCCAGTTTCCTCAGTAAATTTAAAGGACTTACCCGGAGTGGACGAGCCCACAAGGTTCCCTCCCGACTACGCGAGGATGACACCTCACAGGGAGGTGGAGGGGTCGGGGGAGGAGACCCTAGAGGAGGAGGCGGTGGGGGGAGAGCCCCTAGAGGAGGAGGAGGTGGGGGGAGAGGCAGCCGGCGCAAAAAACTCCGGGCTGTGTCCGAAATAGGAGGGTCTTCTTCGATGCCCTCCCATACAGAGGCACCTTCTGAGTATGAGGAGGAGGAGTATGTTCCTGATGGCGAGGAGGAGGAGTCCAAGGAGGAGGGTGAGGAGGAGGAGGCTGAGGAGGAGGGTGAGGAGGAGGAAGCCGAGGAGGAGGGTGAGGAGGAGGGCGAGGAGGGTGGAGGGGAGGTTGATCCCGAGTTGTGGGGTGACTTGCCACCGGGTGCTCCGCAGGGGTGGCTGCGTGGTAATGCCGGACTACCTACACCACCTTCAACCGAGGAGCACAAGTGGCTCATTGAACCTGTGGGGACAGAGTAAGTGCCTCTCAATCATATTTTAAACACATGACAACATTTTCTTATTGTACACATGGCAATCATTTGATTCTTTTGCAGAAACTGGATCCTTCACGGAAAGGGCCGTAAACCGAACGGCCTTATCACTGTCCCGTTGAAGGAGTTTTGGCCTGGCCTATTCTGCCTGCGGCCAGACAGGGACCCGCAGCTGCGGGTTTTGGCCACGAGCTGGGCCCACTACGAGGCTTGCAGCAACGCGGAGTACGGGACGGCCGCTAAGGCCGTGATCACCAAATTTTGGGTAAGTTCTCTTCTGAATCACTTGTCTTCAGTTTCGTTCATAGTTTATCATTGAATCACTCAACTCATGCCTTGTTTGCTTCTGGTTTATGCAGCAACTCTATGGAGTTCTTGACGAGCACAAGGCCACAGCCGACGTGGTCTTGCTTGCGGCTGCGAAGAAGAAAGATCGTCAGTTGCAGTACGAGGTGCGCTGGGTTGCCGTCTCGCAGTACTACCACTACTACCTGCACCAAAAGATGAGCAAAACTCAAGTGCAGAAGTTACGACTTACCTTGAACAGGGAGCAGTTCATGATGGTAACTATTACTAACTTTTCATTGTTTCAAGCAGTCAACTCTATGTTTCGTGCTCACATGTCATGCTTCCAAAATTTTCATAGGTTGTTCCTCCTTGGTGCTATGGAAGGCATGACGGATGGGCGAGTTTGGTGGATAGGTGGCTCGGCGCCGATGCAGAGTTTGCTGCCAAGAGCATCAAGGCCCGGGCTAACCGCGGAGCCGACGGGACACACGGCCAAGGAAACAGGAACCACTGGGGCTTCAAGGCCATGAAGGTATATCTATGTGCATGATGCATTTTTGTTCTTCTTTACCGTCATGTTCTTATGTATGGCTAACTTCTATTTGACGTTGTAGGAGGACAAGTTGAAGAGGCCGCTCTCAGACATGGAGTCGTGGAAGCTGGCCCGCGAGCGAAGTCATCGCAAGGAGGGCGAGAGCCAGTACTACGGCAAGACCGAGGAGCACCTGGGGTCTTACATTCATCACTATCAGGAGTAGCATCCGGATGTTCCTGTTGCTGAGGTCGCCCAGTCTCATATTGACGACACGGCGGTGGTGGCCATCCAGGGGAAGAAGAATGGCCGGTATCCGTGTTTCGACGGCTTGATCACTCCTTCGATCTCGTACACACAGCTTCGGGCTACCAACCCGAGCCAGTTAGAGAGTACGGGGCGTTCACAGACTCCCTTAGGCCGCCAGCATGCTGTAAGTACTTCCTCTTTATCTTTTTCTATCTAGCATTCTCAGTTTATTTTCAGCATTGCTCGCTTAGAAACAATCTAAATTATGTAGCCATATAAGGAGTTTGTCGAGCATAGGAATCTCGAGGTGCGGGAGTACTTGAAACGAGTTAAGGCAAACGATGATTACAACCGTCAGATGATGACGGTTAGTTTTGCCCTCTTAAAACCAAGCTAAATTTTGCACTTTCATTCCTTCTGGTCTTCTAGTTTGCTTGTTTAACTAACATTCAGGCTATGTTGGCATCTTGGAGTAACCGCACGGATCCACCACAAATGGGACCCCCACCACCACCTGCGGGAGAACCCCCACACGTGCCCACGTTCGATGAATGGGTGGCACTAGGCAGTGATGGTCCGGTTAGTACATTTGCCTAACTATTGACAAACTAGTTCTCGTTCATTCAACACTATCATATCATATTTACTGTTAGAATATTTTCTGAAACATGTAGGGGACCGGTGGCTCGACTCCTGCTCCGTCGACCCCAGTCACTCCGATCTGGCAGAGTGGTGGTGGTCGCGATGGCGGTTTTGGCGGAGGTGGTGGTGGTTTTGGTGGAGGTGGTTTTGGCGGAGGTGGTGGTTTTGGCGGAGGTTGTGGTTTTCCCGGAGGTGGTCTTGCTTGATGATTCCGTGCATGTGGCCGTCGTGCCATGCCTTTCATATTCCTACTTTTATGATGTTTCATGTCTTGCACTACTTTTATATTCATGAACTTGAGTCGGTGATGAACTTTAGATGATGTGATGAACTTGAGTACGTTTAGATGATGATGGTGAACTTGAGTATGTTTAGATGATGAACTGTCATATTTCTGCATAATTTCATATTGTTCTATTTTGAAATGCTGTCAAATGAATTGGAAAAGAGAAAACAGGGAAAAAAAACTATGCCTATGGCAAAGCCGTCGGCATATATAAGCCCAGGAGTTACCAGGGCTCGCCACGTGGCATATCTATGCCTACGGCAAAGCCGTAGGCATATCTCTGCTGCCAGGAGTAACCAGGAGACGACACGTGGCAGAGCTATGCCTACGGCAAAGCCGTTGGCATAGATTCATCTATGCCTACGGCTTTGCCGTAGGCATAGCCCTGCCACCAGGAGTACCACGGGTTGCCACGTGGCAGAGATATGCCGACGGCTTTGCCGTCGGCATACATCTGCCACGTGGCATTGCATGATTCGTCCGCGCTTTTGACGGCGCCGTCCGTTGCCGTCAGACGAAAAACACTGCCGACGGCTATACTATGCCGACGGCTGATGCCAGGCCGTCGGCATAGGCCCCTAGCTGACAGCTTTACTATGTCAGACCGCGCTGACGACATCTACGCCGACGGGTCTATGCCGCCGGTAGCCGTAGGCATAGATCTATGCCGACGGCTTAGGGGCCTATGCCGACGGCCCGTGGCCGTAGTTATAGACCGCGAGTCCGGTAGTGATTGACACGTCAAAGAAGTGAATGATGTTCAAGAGTTGGTATGAAGATAGTGTCGCAACTAGGATTCTATGATGTAAGCCTGCTTGGGGTGTGGATTAATCTCCTAGGACTTGAAAAAAACTATTTGTAGCTGCTACACCAGACAGTTCATGTACAATGATGTTTAACATTGGAACGGTTCAGAATCTGTTTTATCTATGACCCCTTCAACGTCTTTATGAAAATTTAGTTCGATACATAAATCAGTAAGAAACAACAAGAAGGAAAAAACTGAAGAAGACAAAAGAGTCTTCCCAGAAAAAAAACGGCCTTGTGTTGGATTTTTGCAGAAAAGCTGGAGGCTGGAATGGAAACCCCGAGCTATACACTACACGACTTGGGGTGTTTGTAGTTCCTCCTCTCCATGGAAACTGTTTTGACTTGTGTGGTCAGGGGAGATAGAGAACTAAGAAGCAGCAGGAGTTGTACCGCCATCAGAGTCGGTACGTCACTTCTCACATCCTCAACTGCTGCATCATTGTTGCCCCCTTCACCGTCAAGCTCTGGCAGGTTTTTGTCTTGCCTTGATCTTTTGGTGTCTCAGGTCAAGCAGCCTGCTGTGTTGTTTTCAGTGGTCTGATTAAGATAACATTGTGCTTTTAAGGAATTGAGGATGTTTTAGCGGCAGTGACCATCTAAAGCGAAGTGGAAGAGAGGGGGGGCTCATGGCTCTCCTCCTCTTCATCATGAATGAACCTTTGAATAGCAGGCATCCTAAAGATGGGACAAGTTAGTGCTACTTGCAGTTCTTTCACACCATACCTTCAGCTTGCTCTGTTTTTTCGTGTGATTCATGATTTCTGGAAACCCTTTGCCTTCATCAGTTGAATTTTTCCGAAACCTTGATCTTTCCAAACAGATGAATTAACGAGGGTAGCATGATGACTTGTATGGGTAGGACCTCTGCCTTAGTTCTCCTCAGATCAAGTAGTGTCTCTAGAAGCCTCTGTTTTTCCATCCCCTTATGGAAGGCTTGTAATTAGAAGGTTCAGATGTTTTGGAAGCCGAAGGTTGTCTATGTATTTGTGATGACCATCTCCCAAGTCAAGACATTCTTGAACACATCTAGGACTCTCAGCATGCAGTTGATACTTGCGGAGATCAAAATTGCCATCATCGACCTCCCCAAAGATTGTGACAAAGGACAAATAAGTGCCATTTCCAGGATTGTTATGGTGTAGAGAAAGCCTGCAGACATACTTAAGCGAAGAGTGGTTAGTTTGGCGGTCCTTGAGCGGGCTAGGAAGAGCCAATGTGCTAGACTAGCAAATCTGAGGGAGGGTGATGCCAACACCAAATTCTTCCACCGTCGCATCAATGCCCGTAGGAGAAAAAACCATATTCACCGGCTAAAGGATGCTCATGGTTGGGTGACCGACCACAAGGAAAAAGAGAAGATCATCCATGATCACTTCTCCGAGGTCATGGGCCGGGGAAGTACGAGCAATAAGGATTTCAATTGGGAGGATCTGGGCATTGAGGCCCATGCCTTGCAAGACCTCGACGCCGACATCACCGAGGAGGAGGTTTGGGAGGCTATAAAAGAGATGCCTAGTAACAAGGCGCCGGGACCTGATGGTTTCACGGGGATCTTCTTCAAGAAGTGTTGGGGAATCATCAAGCATACGATCATGGGGGTCATTCAACGCTTCGATTGCTTACACACCTCCAACCTGCAATGGCTAAACTCTGCCAATGTTGTTCTGCTGCCTAAGAAGGACGGCGCGGAAGGCATCTCTGATTATAGGCCCATTAGCCTCATACATGCCATCGCTAAAATCATTGCCAAGGTTCTATCGCTACGCCTTGCGCCCCACATGGATGACCTCGTGTCCAACGCCCAGAGTGCTTTCATTAAAAGGAGAAGTATCCACGACAACTTCATGTATGTTCGCAACTTTGCCCGGCGTCTACACAAATGCAAGACCCCCGCACTCCTTTTCAAGCTTGATATAAAAAAGGCTTTCGACTCAGTCAAGTGGGGATACATTCTTGAGCTGCTCCAACGGTTGGGCTTCCCTCCAAAATTTCAAGCTTGGATTGCTGCGCTTCTATCCTCTTCTTCATCTCGGATAATGCTAAACGGGCTACCCGGCCCTCCTGTCAAGCATGGCCGCGAATTCAGGCAGGGGGACCCCATCTCTCCACTCCTCTTCGTCTTGGCAATTGACCCCTTGCATAAGATCCTAGACTTGGCGACGCGAAAAGGGCTCCTTCATAAGATCCGTGGTCGGGGTGCCATGGTGCGCACCTCCCTCTATGCGGATGATGCGGCGGTCTTTGTGGCCCCCATCAAGCGGGACATCGACAATCTTGCCTCTATCCTCAGAGGCTTTGAGGACGTCATAGGCCTTTGTTCCAACTTCCAAAAAAGCTCGGTTGTGCCTATTCGCTGCAATCACCTTGACCTTGAGCAAATTCTTCAGAGCATGCCGGCGGCACGTGCCTCTTTTCCGGTCAAATACCTAGGACTACCACTCTCTGTTTGGCAACTGAAGAAGGTGGATTTCCAATACCTTGAGGACAAAGCGGCCAGCAAATTGGTCACTTGGGAGGGCCAAAACATCACTACAATCGGTCGTACGACACTTGTTAGGTCGGTCATTACCTCCCAAGCAGTATTCTCCATCACGCCCCTCATCGTGCCTCAGAGCTCTCTCCATAGCCTAAACAAAATTGAGAGAGCTTTCCTTTGGTCCGGCTCGGACAAGACAACGGGAGCCAAATGCAAGGTCAACTGGAAGAGTGGTTTGTAGACCAAAAGAATATGGTGGCCTAGGGGTGCTCGACACCGACAAGTTTGCACGTGCTTTGCGGCTCCGATGGCTATGGTATGAATGGACGGAGCCCCGAAGATTATGGGTTGGCCTTGGAAACCCGTGCACGGAGGAGGACCTCGAGTTTTTCTATGCCTCTACGACTATCACTATAGGGGATGGCGCCAAAATGCCTTTTTGGGGCTCCCCGTGGCTTCTTGGTCGCAAACCCAAGGATATCGCGCCACTCTTGTTTGCGGCCTCGAGAAGGAAGAATTGGAAGGTCCGTGAGGCCCTCGTGGGGAACGCTTGGATCTTCAAGATCAATCTGAACACGGACACGGATGTCTCCATCGCCCACATTAGGGAGTTCTTCACTCTTTGGATGCTCCTTAATGACGTCCACCTTCATGAGCAAACCGAAGACCTCATCGTTTGGAAGCATGCGAACGATGGGATCTACACGGCGGCCACCGCATACAAGGCTCAGTTCCTAGGCATGACTCTTTTCCCCTTGGATCGCATGGTTTGGAAGGCATGGGCACCTCCAAAGGTTAAGTTTTTTGCTTGGTTGGCATTGCAAGATAGGATTTGGACCGCCGATCGCTTGGAGCGTCGAGGTTGGCCAAATTGTGGCCTTTGCAAGCTCTGCAATAGGGAGCAAGAATCAGGAGCCCACCTTTTCTTCAAGTGCCGCTACACGATTCGGCTATGGAAGTCTCTCATTGAGAAACTAGGTCTTGCGCACATGGATACTTCCGATTGGCTCATGGACGACTCCGTCTACTAGTGGTGGGACAAGAGAACCGACAACCGCAACCCTAACCGGCAAGCTATGGCCTCCCTCACCATGCTCGTTTCTTGGACCATTTGGAATGAAAGAAATGCACGAGTGTTCCGCCACAAAAGTGCACCACCGACCGTCCTACTCACCGCCATCGTCGACGAGGCCAAGCTTTGGATGGCCGCGGGCGCAAAGAAATTAGGGAATTTTTGCTGGGCGAGTAATTGTCATGCCGAAAGTGTGGGTGTGTTGTAATTCTCTAAACTCTATTCTCTCCTTATTTAATAGATGAGGCAAATCTTATGCCTCCGTTTCAAAAAAAAAATGTAGCAGAATTTGTGAGCAGATGAGTAGAGTTAATTAAACTTACCTCTTGTTATGCAAGTGCTCTCTCATATGATATCCACGGCAAGCAAGCCGACATCAGACACGAGGAGTATCTGGACGCGTACTTGTCTCGGGCCCTTGTCCGCAGCAGATGCACATGCCCTTACGGCGGATCGCCGGCCGTCGGAGATCACCTCCAGCTGCTTCAACAGTTCGTCACGGGGAACATCGATCGATGCCCTCGAGATTGGTAACGTGTCATGGGTACACCGGTCAGACGTTGAGGAGAACGGCTCCTCCATCAATTTTTTTTGAAACCGTACACCCGCAGGCATACGTTACTTGTATTTATACGAGTCAGAAAACAGTACATACATAGTAGATACCAAACATACAAATACGATAATACAGGTAGGATACAAGCCGTAGAGCTGGCCCCGTCATACATTGCAGAAGTCCCCAAACAAAGAAAAGTTGCAACCCCATCCTTGGTCTTCCCCGCCGATGCCGCTCCGTCGCGTCGAAGCCAGCCGCCACCGCTGGAGGCCGGAAATAGCACGAAGGAGCAGCTCACATAGAGTTGAAGAAACCCTTGCACATTGGCGTTGGTGAGTGTTGACACACGAACACGTCACATGTACCCTCGACGCCGGGGGTGATGCACTGCAGCTCACGTCGAAGGAGACCCGACCGACAGCGCAATACGCAGGACAGTCGGCGGGTGCTTTTGCAGACCCGAAACCCCACACCCCCGGGAGGGACCCCGTCAGGGAGTGCGGCGGCTATGGGTTGCTTTAGGTCAATTCGCTCGCCCCTAGAGCCTCGAGATTCGCAGCTCTCAAACACGAAGAACAGCGAAGAACGAGAGAGAAAAACGGTGGAGAGATAAAACGTAGATGAAAAAATAGTATATTGATTTGTCTGATTGCGTGTTGTCTAATCGGCCATCACCCCCAACATATATAAGCGGCGGCTGGACTTCCCCTACAAGTAAAGGATTCATCTAGGCTTTCCTTACAAAAAATTACATCAATTCACGTCCTAGAGTCCTAATTCTATTCCAACTCGGATTCAATCTGAATTTGGCCCAACTTCTGTCTTCCTCCTTGCGTGGGCCGTCGAGCTTGCATATGATCTCCTATCAAGACGGCCCAAATATTAAACTTATGTGCCCCGACGAGACGAACAACTCTTATGCTGATCACTTTTTCAAATAAGGTCATCTTGAATACTTTTCGATGTCATCTTTACCTTCCAGTCGGACTCGGTCTTGCACCGGACTGGATTGTCTGAGTGTCGTAATGAATTTGCAGGCCATATACTATCTTTGATGATGATGACTCCAAAACCAAAATTTACCTTTTTGACGATACACACAACTTCCATATTGAACATTTCTTCATCTGAGGTCATCTTGATAAACTTTTTGGCACATGCTCAGTTTCACTCGGATTCGAGCTCATCCAGTCGGATATTAGAGTCACTTGGATCGTCCGACTGGACTTTTTCACTCGGATTTAGAATATTTCACTCGGAAGATAATATTCCACTCGGATGACTATATTTTCACTCGGAAGGTAATCTCTTACTCGATCGGCAAGTTTTCATTCTGACGGTAATATCTTCACTCAGATGATAATAAGTTCACTCGGATGTCAAACTTTCACTCGACTGGTAAGTTTTCACTCAAAAAGTAAGTTTTCACTCGGTCAGTAAGTTTTTACCCGAAAGGTAAGCTTTCACTCGACCGATGAGTTTTCACTCGGATGATAAGCTTTTCACTCGACCAAAAACATAGCCTGATCTTGATTTGTCTCCCCAGGTCCCATACGACCTCGGATTGAGATGAATTATATATGAAAATTGATCGGCTCGATGAGACGAAACTTTCTCGTGTTGAAGTTTTTCCGATTCAAGGACTTCTTAAGGGCCGAATTGCTCGCGCGACCCATCAGACAGGGTGTCTGTTACTTCGCGCCATATTTTCATTCAGCTTCGGTCTACAGTGTATTGCCTCTAACTTTTGCATATGAACTCGGATTGAGATGATTTATATATCAAAATCGATTGCCTCGACGAGACGAAGAAAATTCCTTCATAGTACTCTTTCATCCGAGGTCGTCTTGAAGGCATGATCGACCGAAAACCACTCGGAATATTGAATTCTGCCACTCGGAATACAATTTCGGCCCCTAAGATGGAGTCGGACGATGATAACCTAAACATCAAAGTTGTTCCACTCGGTGATGTGAAACTTTTCATGCTGAAAACTCTTTCACTCGAAGCCATCTCATTTTCTTTTACGCCGTGTCAAAATCTAATGTCAACACATGCCCCCTTGTTTTTCGGCAAAGCTTGCACGCCGAAAAATAATATGCACGGTGTTTGGTTCTAAGGACGATGTCAACACTCCATCGGCCATTTATTTTCTTATGGCGATAATTATGTATCGGCCATGTTTGTGCTAAGGGCGATAATCATATATCGGCCATTGCCTACTTAGGCTTCTTGCCACACGCTCGGATGGTATTTCTTCAAGTATTTGTCATTGAGAGCTCTAGGTAACACCGTCCCTTGTACAGATTCCACCAAATAAGAGTTTCCGGGAACTACTCTTGTAATTCTAAAAGGACCTTCCCAACTCGAAGACCACTTCCCGAATTTTCTATCTCTTGAACCTATCGGTAAAATCACTTTCCAGACGAGATCACCAACTTGAAAATTCTTCAACTTGACTTTCTTATTGTAAGCTCTTGCAACCCTCAACTTGTCTCTCTCTATGGACTTCAAAGTAGCCAAACGTTTATCGGCAACCTCATCAATATTGTCCATCATCAAGTTATAAAAATCTACTGCCGATAATTCATTTTTTTGGCTATTCTCAAAGCATTCAAATTTACTTCCACTGGTAAAACAGCCTCTTGGCCATATACAAGCTCATATGGAGTCACCTTGGTAGCACCATGCCTTGAAATTGTATGTGCCCACAAAGCTTCAGACAACAATTTATGCCATCTCCTCGGATTATCCTCAATCTTCTTCTTGATGAGCTTGATTAAAATTATATTGCTAGACTCAGCTTGTCCATTAGCTTGGGCATAATACGAAGAGGAATTGAGCAACTTTATGTTATAAGATTCGGCAAAATCTCTGACTTGGTGTGACATGAAAGATGAACCTTGATCCGTAGTTAACGTTTGAGGAACACCGAATCTATGAATAATGTGCTCGGTTATGAATTGAATTACCTCTGTATGTGTCATGTTCTCGAGAGGTACTGCTTCAGACCATTTAGTGAAGTAATCAGTTGCCACCAATACGAACCGATGCCCTTTTGAGGAAACCCCAACCTCTGAAAGGTCACGGTTTGATAATAGGATGTAACATAGCAGCAGGAGCCAATTGAATATCACCAAACTTTTGAGAAGCTTCACATCCTTTATAATATCTGAAGCAATCATTAATCATAGTCGGCCAATAAAACCCAGCACGTCGCAATAACCATTTCATCTTGGGAGCCGACTGGTGAGTGCCACAAATACCTTCATGTACTTCTCCCATAGCAACTCTTGCCTGGTCCTCATCCAAACACTTTAGAAGAACACCATCGACTGTTCGGCGATAAAGACCATCATCTCTCATTGTATACTTGAAAGCCATACGCCGAACAGCCCTGTCCACCATTTCACTCGGATTGCACAAGTAATCAACGATGGGCTTTCTCCAGTCGGAATTATCACCTGCACTAGATTTTTTGTTAATGGCGGAATCAGTGGGTCCAGGTTCGGCCTCTCCCATATTGGCAAGACAAGACATCGGTCTTTGAGAGATATGAAACATGCCATGATCAACATGATATCCAGATGCTTGCTGTGCCAACTCATTTGCTTTCCAGTTGTCATGTCTAGATATATGTGCAATGCTAAAACAATCCAAAGTAGAAATTATATCTAGACATTTATCAAGATAAACATTAAGTGATTGGTCCAAACACTGAAAGACTCTAGATATTTGCTGCAACACTAGTAACGAATCACCGTAAGCCTCAATATGTGTAACAACTATAGCAAGTAACATCTCTAGACCGAATAACAATGCTTCATATTCGGCTTGATTGTTTGTGCAAAAATATTATAAGCGGTCTGAGGCTTCAAAAACAACACCATGAGGAGATATATAAACAATACCAACACCTTGGTCATTGCTACAAACTGAACCATCAAAGTACAATCTCCATCGCACTAATGAAATAAGGTTCATATCAACGTCATGCTTGTCATTAATTCGATGTTCAACAATGAAATTAGCAACAATTTGGCCTTTCATGGATTTTAGAGATTCATAAGACGAATCATATTCAATCAAAGCATAAGCCCACTTGCTAATTCTACCACTAAGAATTGGCCTATGCAACATGTACTTAATGACATCGGTTTGACAAGCTACTACACAAGCACTCGGCACTAGGTAATGTCTCAATTTTGTGCAAGCATAATATAAGCATAGACATAGTTTTTCAATAAATGTATACCTTGTCTCGGCGTCCAATAAGCGTCTGCTCAAATACGTAATGACATGTTCTTTTCCTTCGGTATCTTGAGTCAAAAAAGCACCAATAACACCTTCCTCTGCTGCGATATAAAGCTTAAAAGGCTCTCTATGCTTGGGTGCTTTCATTACCAGAGGAGTGCACAAATAATTCTTGATCATATCAAAGGCTTCTTGCTGTTTTGCCCCCCAAGTGAAATCAACATCATTCTTTAACCGAAGGATAGGAGTAAATGCATCAACTTTCCCTGACAGATTAGCTATGAACCTTCTCAAATAATTGACCTTGCCAAGGAACTTTTGCATATCTCTCTTGCATGTTGGAGCCTCCACTTTCTGTATGGCCTCTATCTTTTTGGGATCAATTTCGATGCCATCTTCATGAATAATGAAACCCAAAAATTTGCCAGCTGACACGCCGAATGCACACTTCAAAGGATTCATCTTCAGTCCATACTTTTTCATTCTGTCAAAAGCCAAACGCAAATCGGCCAAGTGAGATTCAAAAGCATCCGATTTGACAACACTATCATCCATATAAACTTCAAGTATGATACCGAGTAAATCATGAAAAATCAAATTCATAGCCCTTTGATATGTGGCTCCAGCATTTTTTAATCTGAATGTCATCACTGTCCACTCGAATAAACCAAGGAAACCAGGACATCGGAAAGCTGTTTTGTACATGTCCTCTTCGGCCATAAAAATTTGATTGTATCCGGCATTACCATCTAGAAAGCTAATAACCTTATGTCCAGAAGCATCATTAATAAGCATATTGGCTATTGGCATGGGATACTCATCTTTGGGTGTAGCCCTGTTCAAATCTTTGAAGTCAATGCACACCCTCAACATGCCGGATCCCTTCTTCTCCACTGGGACAATGTTAGAAATCCACTCGGCATACCTGCATGGTCGAATGAAATTAGCTTCAAGCAGTCGACCGATGTCTTCCTTGATCCGGTCATATGTTTTCGGATTAAACTTTCTGGCCGACTGTTTACAAGGTCTAAAACCAGCCTTTATAGGCAACCGATGCTCCACTAGCTCTCGGCTCAACCCTGGCATTTCATGATATTCCCATGCAAAGCAACAAACATATTCTTTCAATAGCTCGATTAATTTAGCCTTACAATCGGCTTTCAAATTTTTGTTTATAAATGTCGGTCGAGTGACTGATCCATCCCCAATATCTATCTCTTCTAATGGATCAGCCGATGTAAAACCTTGTCCAAGTTTATCCATGTCATCCAACTCCTCTAAAGACTCATAAATATCGTCCTCACTAGACCGATATTTTACAAGACGTTTTTGTAACCACTTGGAATTAGGATCCATTTAAACATATCATACCTTGGAGTCGGTTGCATTCAGTCGGCTTTAAAGATACGGGCACAAAACCATTCTTGGTCGCGCTGAGAAAATCAAACTCTGATAAGTCACGTCCCGTCAAGCAAGTAGCATTGGGATGTTGCCAATCCACCGATGCATCGGCCAAAGCAACACAGTCCGAGTTATCCGCATGAATGACTTCCACTTCATCATCAACCCACTGAATCAAAAACTGGTGCATAGTGGATGGCACACATTGGTGTGCATGAACCCAATCACGGCCTAGTATAACGTTGTAGTTACCTTGCACCTCAGCGACAAAGAATGCAGTAGCCAAAGTTTTGCTTCCGACTGTAAGCTCTGATGAAGTCATGTACCCGGGGTAGGGTCATAGACCTGTCCAAGGTACCCTCCCCGAGGACATCTTTAGAAGAAGCCGTCTTCCAGTCGACCTAGAGGGACTCCACTCAACGGACTGGAAGACACCTGACGAACTTGAAGACACTCGACCATGAAGACTCACTCGACCACCAGGAGTTCAAGATCTACTCTGTATCCAAATGGTCTATAATTAAGTAGTCTTTATGGTCATGATGACACTTTATGTAAGGCGTTACCAGTAACGCCTGACCTTAATGTACTTTAAACCCTCCACTACGTGGGCTGGCTGGGGTCTTGGCATCCTTTATATAAGCCACCCCTGTAACTCTCACTGGCAGAAGGGTTCGCACCCCTATAACTCTCACACATATAATCCAGTCGACCGCCTCCGGGCACCGAGACGTAGGGCTGTTACTTCCTCCGAGAAGGGCCTGAACTCGTAAAACACTTGTGTGTACAACTACTCCATAGCTAGGATCTTGCCTCTCCTTAGTACCCCCCTACACTACTGTCAGACTTAGAACCATGACAGTTGGCACCCACCGTGGGGCTGGTGTCTTAGCGACTTATTGGAGAAGTTGCAATTTTTCCGATTCCCTTCATCATGGTTTCAGCGGAGTTTTGGTTGAGGGCCGCCAGATCCGTCTCGGCACGCTCACGTTCATCACCGACGACTCTGCCTGGCTTCAGGAGGCTCCGCTCGACGTCGACGCACTCCCGGTCCGCGGGGCTACGCAGTTTCGCGCGTGCGTCCGCGGCGTCCTTTTGCGGCAACCGTCGACCCAGTATCGACCGATTTTTGTGTCGTCCTCCCTCCCAGCTTCCCGCCGGCGCAAGCACTCCGGTCGGTCGAGGCTTCAGCGGTGGGTAAGGCACGCGGTGGCTCGCCAGTCGACCACCGCCTAGGTCGCGGCAATCGAGCCCGATGAATCTCTCTATGGCCTGTTCGACCTGTCGACTGGCTCCGCAGAGACTGCATCCGAGTGCGACAACAGTGATCCAGCGGCGGAGGTCCTGATGGTCAATGGACCGCACGTTCCCCCCGGCTTTCCTGGTGCCGAGGGAGGCAACGGCGGAGGCGATCCGTCGCACGTCCATGAGGAATACCTCTCCGAGCCCCTCAATTCGCAGCAAAGGGAAGAGCTTCACCGCTGGAACATGGATGCACTTCAGACTCCGATCGCTGGAGAAACCCCTGAGGCTCGCACCTTAGAGGACGCGTGCTTGGCCAACCTGGATGAGCGCACTCGACTGGAGAACCTTCAGCGGGCGCTCGACGAGCGCGCGCGGCAACGGATTCCAGATTCCAGTCGACGCCAGCTCTTTCCACCTCCGACTAAGGTATATCGAACTCCGATTCAGAATTTAGCAGCTACAGCCCGTATAGCAGAATCGATCTAGCCGTCCCAGTCAGAGGCTGGCAGAGGCTTGATGCAGATCAGGGATTTGCTCCGGGCAGCAAGAGATCAGAATTCAGCTATTTCGCAGTTGCGGAACAGGATTCACAGTAGATCCGTGGCAGCGAATATGTTCCAGTCGGCTCATAGCCCCAGATCGCCCCCGAGGTGTGAATGGCGTGGTGACTGGCACGATCAGTACAGGAACTATGAGCAATATGATCACCGATTCGATCACAAGGATCGACGTCGAGTGCCCACTCCTCCCCCAAGGGGTGGGTCCTATGTGCCTCGACAACAGGATGATAGACGCCAGCATAGTGGCGGGCGAAGGATTCTAGTCGACCCCAGGGAACCAGGCTTTGATGCGAGATCCATCATCGTTCAAGGTATGGTCGACCGGAACAGAGCCCACAGAGAGGGTAACGATAGAGATGTACCCACCAGCAGCCGAGTGCATGTCTCCGGACCAGAGTGTTTTAGCAAAGCCATCAGAGCCGCGATGATTCCTCCCAACTTCAGGTTGGCGACTGGAGTCAGCAAGTTCAATGGTGAGTCTAAGCCCGATACTTGGCTTGAGGACTACCGAGTGGCTGTTCAGATCGGCGGCGGAAATGACGAGGTGGCCAAGAAGCATCTGCCTCTTATGTTGGAAGGGTCAGCCAGAGCATGGCTGAATCAGTTGACACCCAGCAGCATTTACACATGGGAAGACCTCTCCCGAGTGTTTGTCAGAACGTTCGAAGGAACATGTAAGCGACCAGCAGGACTGACAGAGCTGCAATCTTGTGTGCAGAAGTCGAATGAGACTTTGAGGGATTACATCCAGAGATGGATCACACTGCATCACACAGTAGAGAATGTATCTAATCACCAGGCAGTCTGCGCCTTCAAGGAGGGCGTAAAGTACAGAGAGCTAAGCCTGAAATTCGATCGAACCGGAGACATGTCTCTGAGTCGAATGATGGAAATTGCCACCAAGTATGCCAATGGTGAGGAAGAGGATCGGCTCCGGAGCGGCAAGCACAAGTCAGTCGCCCAGGATACCGGAGGCGGGATTTCCAGTCGGAAGTAAAAGCGGAAAGCCGAGCCAGTCGCTCCTGGAGAAGCCTTGGCCGTGAATCAAGGAAAGTTCAAAGGGAAGCCCAAAGGGCCTTGGAACCCCAAGAAAGTAAAGGATAAAGAAGGAAATGACGTGATGGATTTACCATGTCACATCCACACCAAGAAAGATGAAGATGGTAACTTCATTTACCCGAAGCATACCACTCGACAGTGTCGACTCCTGATACAGTAGTTCCAAGGGAAGCAGTCCAAGGACAAAGAAAAAGAGTCGGACAAGGTTGAGGGAAAAGAGGACAGTGACGAAGAATATCTGCAAGTCAATTCCACCCTGATGATTTTTGCTAACGTTGAGAGCAAAAACCGACTAAAAGTGATAAACCGAGAGGTGAATATGGCTGCTCCGGCAACGCCCAATTATCTAAAGTGGTCTCAAACCGCCATTACATTCGACCAGTCAGATCACCCGACGCACATAGCCAACCCTGGGAGGCAGGCTCTGGTGGTCGACCCGGTCGTCGAAGGTACTCGACTGACCAAAGTACTGATGGATAGCGGTAGTAGTCTGAACATACTGTACGCAGAGACACTGGAGGGGATGGGCATTCCGATGTCCAGACACAGCACGAGCAATATGAGTTTCTATGGAGTCATTCCGGGCAAGAAGGCTGCTTCACTCGGTCAGATTTCTCTCGATGTGGTTTTTGGTGATTCCAAGAACTTCCGCAAAGAAAAGTTGACATTTGAGGTTGTAGATTTCCAGAGTGCCTATCACGCTATTTTGGGCAGGCCAGATTATGCACATTTTATGGCTCGACCATGTTACGTGTACCTCAAATTGAAGATGCCCGGCCCTAAAGGCGTGATCACTGTCACTGGTAATCGCAAGAAGGTGGAAGAGTGCTTCCAGAAAGGCTCAAAAATCACTGACGCTCAAATGGTGGCAGAAGAGTGGAAAGAACATCAGAGAAATGCTGACCCGAGTGATTTGTTGCGAGCCAAGAAGCCCGCTACAGAATCAGCGTTCCAGTCGTCCGGTGAGACAAAACCAGTTCACATCCACCCGACCGACCCCAACGCTGCTCCGACTCACATCTCCACAACACTCGACCCAAAATAGGAAGAAGCGCTCATCCAGTTCCTCCGTGAGAACTGGGACATCTTTGCATGGAAACCTTCTTACATGCCAGGTGTACCCAGGGGACTGGCTGAGCACCGCCTGCGAGTCGATTCAAAGGCGAAACCTGTCAAAGAAAATCTATGATGGTCCGCTGTCCAGAAAGAAAGGCTATTGGCGAAGAGGTGGCTCGGCTCTTAGCAGCGGAGTTTATCCGAGAGATTTACCACTCCGAGTGGCTCGCCAATGTTGTCATGGTCCCCAAGAAGGACAAGTCACTTTGCATGTGCATTGACTTTAAACATATCAATCGGGCCTGCCCAAAAGATCATTTTCCTCTTCCCCGCATCGACCAAATAGTCGACTCAACTGCAGGATGTGAGTGACTGTCTTTCTTAGACGCTTATTCCGGGTACCACCAGATCCGTCTATTTGGACCCGATGAGATTAAAACATCTTTCATCACACCATTCGGGTGCTTCTGTGATGTCACCATGCCATTCGGCCTCAAGAATGCCGGAGCCACGTTCATGAGGATGATTCAGAAGTGTTTGCTCACTCAGATCAGTCGCAATGTGGAAGCATACATGGATGACATTGTGGTCAAGTCACAGAAAGGTTCCGACCTGCTGACTGACCTCGCTGGAACATTTGCCAACCTCAGGAGGTATGATATCAAGCTTAACCCATCCAAGTGCACATTCGGAGTTCCTGGTGGAAAGTTACTCGGTTTTCTCATTTCCAAACGAGGAATCGATGCAAACCCAGAGAAAGTGGGCACTATACTCCGAATGAAACGCCCTGTGTGTGTGCACGATGTTCAGAAGCTTACTGGTTGCTTGGCCGCTTTAAGTCGATTCATCTCTCGTCTCGGTGAGAAGGCATTGCCTCTTTACCGACTGATGAAGAAGTCAGACAAGTTCGAGTGGACTCCTGAAGTTGATGCAGCATTTGCAGAGTTAAAAACCCTGCTTTCCACCCAGCCGGTGCTTGCTGCCCCGATCAGCAAAGAGCCTTTGCTGCTTTACATTGCAGCCACAGGACAAGTCGTCAGTACTGTACTTACGGTCGAGCGGGAAGAAGAAGGGAAAGCCTTCAAAGTTCAGCGCCCAGTGTACTACATTTCTGAAGTCCTAACCCCATCAAAGCAAAGATACCCTCATTATCAGAAGCTTGTATATGGGATTTATATGACCATGAAGAAAGTTGCTCACTACTTCTCTGACCACACCATCGTCAGCGACGCCCCCTTATCAGAGATTCTGCACAACAGAGACGCAACTGGTCGAGTGGCAAAATGGGCGATTGAACTCCTTCCCCTAGATATCAGATTTGAGGCAAAGAAAGCTATCAAGTCCCAAGCCATAGAAGATTTCCTCATCGAGTAGACTGAATAGCAGTTGCCGACTCAAGTTCACTCGGAGCACTGGACTATGTTCTTTGATGGCTCCAAAATGCTGAATGGTTCCGGTGCCGGGGTAGTGTTGGTTTCCCCCCAAGGAGATAAGCTCAGATATGTACTCCGTATTCACTTCGATTCTTCCAACAACGAAGCAGAATATGAAGCCTTTTTGTATGGGTTGCATATGGCCATCTTAATCGGCGTCCGTCGCCTCATGGTTTACGGCGACTCAGATTTAGTGGTTAACCAAGTGATGAAGGAGTGGGACGTCAGAAGCCCAGCCATGACTGGTTACTGCAATGCAGTCAGAAAGCTGGAAAAGAAATTCGAGGGATTAGAGCTCCATCACGTCCCCCGACTAAAAAATCAAGCAGCTGATGACTTGGCGAAGATAGGTTCCAAAAGAGAAGCCATCCCGAGTGGCGTGTTTTTGGAGCATGTCCACGCGCCGTCAGTTCAAGAAGATCCTTTTACTGAAGAAGCCCCGCAACAAAAAAGCGCCACAGATCCGACTGAAGTCGAGGTCCCAGCTGTGGTCGACTTAATCATGGAAGTTCTGGTTATCACTCCCGACTGGACAATGCCCTATATCGCCTATATTCTAAGGAAAGAGCTCCCAGAGAATGAAGAAGAGGCTTGGGAGATCGTCCGCCGATCCAAAGCCTTTACTGTCATGAGGGGACAGTTGTACAGAGAAAGTACGGCTGGAGTCAGCCAGAAATGCATAACACCGGAAGAAGGTCGAATGATTCTCAACAACATCCACTCGGGGACCTGTGGCCATCATGCGTCCTCTCGGACCATCGTGGTTAAAGCATACCGAGCGGGTTTTTACTGGCCCAGAGCAAATGAAATGGCGAAAGAGATAGTCGACAAGTGTGAAGGATGTCAGTTCTACTCCAACATGTCACACAAACCCTCCTCAGCCTTGAAGACCATTCCTATCGTCTGGCCTTTCTTTGTTTGGGGTTTGGATATGGTTGGACCGCTGAGAACTGGCAGGAGCGGCTTCACCCATGTACTGGTGCCAGTCGACAAGTTCACCAAGTGGATCGAGGCCAAGCCCATTAAAAATCTTGATGCGGGCACTGCCATCAGCTTCATCAGAGAATTAATATTCAGATATGGAGTTCCACATAGCATCATCACTGATGATGGGTCAAACTTCAACTCCGATCAATTCAAAGCTTTCTGCGCTTCCCAAGGCACACGAGTCGACTACGCTTCAGTCGCCCACCCTCAGTCGAATGGACAAGCAGAAAGAGCAAACTGCCTGATTCTCAAAGGACTGAAACCCCGGTTGATGCGCGACCTCAAGCACGCAGCAGGCGCGTGGGTCGACGAACTTCCATCAGTTCTTTGGGGATTGAGCACTACTCCAAATCGGTCGACCGGGAGGACTCTGTTCTTTCTGGTCTACGGAGCTGAAGCGGTTCTGCCGAGTGACCTGCTTCACAATGCGCCGCGAGTCGAGCTCTACTCTGAAGCCGAAGCAGAACTAGCCCGGCAGGATGCAGTCGACCTCCTAGAAGAGGAAAGAGAGATGGCCATGATCCGATTGACCATCTATCAGCAAGACTTGCGTCGATTCTATGCCAGAAACGTGAAGAGCCGAGCCTTCCAAGAAGGAGACTTGGTCCTTTGAGTGGACCAACAGAAGCCACACAAACTCGCCCCTACTTGGGAAGGCCCCTTCATTGTGACCAAAGTTCTCCACAACGGAGCATATCGTCTTTACAACGTGGATCGCCAGATTGACGAGCCACGAGCCTGGAATGCGGATCTGCTCCGCCCCTTTTATACTTAAGTGTTCACTCGGATGAGTTGTAATAAAAGTACTTCTGTAATTTATTTATCAAAAGCAAGAGTGTTATAATTTTCCTAGTGATTGTTGTTACTTTTGTCCACATAAAGCAATCCCCTAGCGGGTGGCTTAGATGCGAATCCGTTTCGCCTAAGTTTGTAAAAAATCCTACCGAGTGGTAAGCCAGCCTTCCACTCGGAGGCTTAGCTGCGAATCCGTTTCGCCTAAGTTTAAACAAAATCCTACCGAGTGGTAAGCCAGCCTTCCACTCGGAGGCTTAGCTACAGCCCAGTGCTCGCCTAAGTTTTTGAAAATCCTACCGAGTGGTAAGCCAGCCTTCTACTCGGGAGGCTTAGCTGCAGCCCAGTGCTCGCCTAAGTTCTTGAAAATCCTACCGAGTGGTAAGCCAGCCTTCCACTCGAAGGCTTAGCTGCAGCCCAGTGCTCGCCTAAGTTATTGAAAATCCTACCGAGTGGTAAGCCAGCCTTCCACTCGGAGGCTTAGCTGCAGCCTAGTGTTCGCCTAAGTACAAATACAATGTGCATTATGCAAGGATGACAAGGTGCAGGCCGACTGCCACCTTCTCCTTCGGAGGTACAGCACAAATACAAAAATCCTACCGAGTGGAGAGCAGACCTCTCACTCGGGGGCTTAGCTGCAGCCCAGTGCTCGCCTAAGTGTTTAAAAATCCTACCGAGTGGAGAGCAGACCTCCCACTCGGGGGCTTAGCTGCAGCCCAGTGCTCGCCTAAGTATTTAAAATCCTACCGAGTGGAGAGCAGACCTCCCACTCGGGGGCTTAGCTGCAGCCCAGTGCTCGCCTAAGTGTTTAAAAATCCTACCGAGTGGAGAGCAAACCTCCCACTCGGGGGCTTAGCTGCAGCCAAGTGCTCGCCTAAGAATTTAAAATCCTACCGAGTGGAGAGCAGACCTCCCACTCGGGGGCTTAGCTGCAGCCCAGTGCTCGCCTAAGTGTTTAAAAATCCTACCGAGTGGAGAGAAGACCTCCCACTCGGGGGCTTAGCTGCAGCCCAGTGCTTGCCTAAGTATTTAAAATCCTACCGAGTGGAGAGCAGACCTCCCACTCGAGGGCTTAGCTGCAGCCCAGTGCTCGCCTAAGAATCAAAAATCCTACCGAGTGGAAAGCAGACTCCCACTCGGGGGCTTAGTTGCAGCCCAGTGCTCGCCTAAGTGTTTAAAAATCCTACTGAGTGGAGAGCAGACCTCCCACTCGGGGACTTAGCTGCAGCCGAGTGCTCGCCTAAGTATTTAAAATCCTACCGAGTGGAGAGCAGGCCTCCCACTCGGGGGCTTAGCTGCAGCCCAGTGCTCGCCTAAGTATCAAAAATCCTACCGAGTGGAAAGCGGACCTCCCACTCCGGGACTTAGCTGCAGCCCAGTGTTCGCCTAAGTATTTAAAATCCTACCGAGTGGAGAGCAGACCTCCCACTCGGAGGCTTAGGTGCAGCCCAGCGCTCGCCTAAGTATTTAAAAATTCTGCCAAATGGAGAGCAGACCTCCCACTCGGGAACTTAGCTGCAGAGGCGCAGGTCGACTAATACCTTCTCCTTCTGAGCTTATCCACAAATACAAGATGCAGGTCGACTGCAACCTGTACTCCAACCTGCAAGAGTACATCACCAGTACTAAAATATATACCAAGTGAAGGACAGTGTTCACTCGAAAGCAGATGCAAACATATTCAACGATAAGACCATGTTCGGATAACGTCCTATAGATCCGGAAGTGCGCAGGCACCAAGCCTGTTAAAGTTTATCGGTTACAAAAACCACTCGGCATTCCGAGGCAACTTTAAGGCATCAAGCATAGAAGTTTTTTACCCCTCCTGCGGAGGGCTGGAAGGCGCAACAAACTCGTCCAGGTCGATTCCGTCTGCGATCCGAGTGGCAGCAGCAATCAAGGTCTCCATGAAAGAACGGAAGTCATGCTTCCTGGTATTGGTCACCTTGAGAGACACCAGCTTGTCTTCTCTCGCTTCCTTGCAGTGAACATGGACTAGAGACAGAGCAACGTCAGCACCACACCTGGCAGAAGACTTCTTCCATTCTTGCACTCGACTTGGAACTTCGTTCAGTCGAGTCATTAGAGACTCGAGGTCGTTCTAAAGTGTTTCTTCCTGCCAGAGTGCTGTGTCGATGTGCGACATTGCAGCCTTTAGTCTTGCAAGGTAGTCAACCACTGCAGCAACGCGAGACTCAAGGCGGAGCACATTCATGGCGGCTTCATCCTTCATTGGAGAGTTGATGGGATCCAAGCTAGTCTCCACTCGACTAGTCTCCTCTTCAAAGTTTTGGCAGAATTCTGTGGATACGATCCAAGGATAAGCTAATGTTCCTACAGCAAGTCAGTAATAACTAGTCGGATATAAGGGGTTACCTTCGAGCATGAGGAATAGCTTCTTGGCGAGCCCTCCCAGATAAACCTCCAAGTCGTTCTTCTTTCCCGCCAGTTCGCCAGCTTTGTCACTCAGGGCTATCTTCTCACGCTTCTGTTGGGTGACCTCCTTGTTGGCCGAGTCGAGAGCAGCTTTCAGAGTGGCATTCTCCTCTTCAAGTTTTCTGACCGAAGCCAACTTCTCTTCTGCAAGCTTTGTCTTATCCGAAGCCGCTTTCTGCGCCTCGGCGAGGTCAAGGTCCTTCTTCTTCAGAGCATCCTTCAATTTTTCTGCAAAATGACAGTGAGATCAGACTCAAGAACAGACAAAAATAAGGATAGTCGTCAAGATCCTCACCAAGCATACCTTTTGCCTCTTCCTTCGACTTCGTGAAGTTCTCCTGGACAAGCTTCAGATCAAGTTTAAGCTGGACATGCTTGTTCTCCAACTCAGTATAACGAGAAAGAAGGTCGCAAGATTTGTGCGAAAAATCAGTCGACAGAGATCAAAGATAGGTCACTTCCGAGTGACTAAGAGAAAAATCGTAGCATTTCTAAGACTACAGCTGAATCAAAATATTCAACTGTAGTCTCGGGGACTACACCCAGTGGGTGCACTCAGCGTGCCCCCACTGGTTCTACCGGCTCGGATCGATCAGTCGACCGAAAGCAGCTAACTGTCAGCAGTTAGGCTAAAAAAACGAAGAATTCTTCAGACCATAGCCGACTGCCAGCAGTCGACCGCGGTCTCGGGGACTACACCTAGTGGGTGCACTCAGCGTGCCCCCACCGGTTCCATGATTCCACTCGACCAGTTCGAGTGAAACAAGTAAAAGTGAAAAAAGTTCAAGACATAAAGACTACAGTCGACTGCTAGCAGTCAACCGTAGTCTCGGGGACTACACCCAGTGGGTGCACTCAGCGTGCCCTCACTAATCCTGACATTCCAATTGACACACCCAGTGGGTGCATGACAAACATTAAGATTTTCAGTCGGTGTTCAACTAACCTGGACATTGCTCTGAAGAGCTGAACTCGCGTCATAAGCTGCTTGGCTGGCGGCTCGGATCGCCTTCACCTGCTCCATCATGATCCCTGCTTGGCGTATGGCTTCCTTGGCAGCGCTTGCTTGGTCCTCAGGGACGTGGTATGTGGAGAAGAGAGAAGTTGGATCAACACTCGACGACGGAGGACGGGCAATCGTCAACGGCTCCGCAAAGGACACGGTAGCCCGAGCAACATTGCTCCCCTCCGGAACCAATGGTTCAGGTGCTGACGCAACCTGAGAAGTCTTGCCAGCAGTCGACTTCATGCTCCTCGTTGGCCTCAGCGGAGCTTCATCGTCATCGTCAGGGAAATCCATGATAACGCTAGGTGGAGCTGCAGAAAAAGTTGAAAGTCAAAAATGAAGATCCAATCGACCGAAAGTGAAACTGCACAGATCATACCAGGATGAGAAGTAGCAGCATCCTCCATTTCTTGATCCTCATGCCTAGCTGAAGTCTCAGAAGTAGCAGCACTACGATTTCAGAAATCAGTCGGTCAGCGATCGGGTCGACCAAGAATATATCCATGTTAAAAGAAAAATCATGAGTTATGCAATTACCCAGAAACAGTCGGAATCACCATCCTCATCTTCGGTAGGGCCTTCGCCGGTTTTGTCGGTGCCACTCGGGGTTGCTTCGACGCTTTCTCAGTCGGCGCCGGAGAAGTTGTCCGAGGGCGTTTTGTGGACTGCCCAGCAGGCACGACTCCCTTGCCGCGCTCGACCGCAGGTTCGTGGGCGAGCTTGAACCTTCTTTCAGAACGGGGAGGTGAAACTTCCTCCTCCTCTTCCTCCTCCTCCTCATCGGAGCCTGCATCCTCATCACCCTCGTCGCCGTCCGACTCCCACTCCTCCTGACTTTCACCTCCACTTCCTTCCTCCTCCTCGGTCTGTGCCTGCGCCCCGTTGGGCATCGAATACAACTCAGTGGTAGCCTGAAAGACAACAAACAAGACAAATGTCGATCGACTGATCTGTAGCAAAACAGAATGGATGAAACAGGATTACAGTCGGAAATAAGTCGTCATACCTTGTCTGGATCATAAGATTGGTCGAGTGGCGGGATCCTCCTGGCCCCACGAGGGTTGTCCTTGTTCCCTGTGATGGCAGTCATCCACCTCCCCAGTGTGGCATCGTCGACCTCCTATGGGTGGACCCGAGTGGTGTCTTCAGTACCAGAGTACAACCACATCGGGTGGCCCCGGTATTGGAGTGGTTGCATGCGCCGCCGAAGGAAAACCTCCAGAAGATCCATGCCAGTCACACCGTCGCGAATGAGTTGGACTACACGCTCCATCAACATTTTAACCTGAGCCTTCTCCTCCGGAACTACTTTCAGAGAAGACGGCATGTTCACTCGACTCATGGAGAAGGGAGGGATCCCAGTCGACTGCCCTAGCGTCGGTTGGTCTTGGCAATAGAAACAGCTCGACTGCCACCCTCTAACTGACTCGGGAAGGGTCATAGCTGGGAAGGCACTCTTACTCCTCATCTGGACCCCAAGACCCCCACACATCTGGATTAGTTGAGTTCTCTCGTCATTTGGGTTAGCCTTTTTCATCGTCTGAGAGCGACAAGTGAATATGTGTTTGAAAAGGCCCCAGTGCGGCCGACAACCCAAGAAGTTTTCGCACAAAGATACGAAAGCGGCGAGATAGGCAATGGAATTGGGTGTGAAGTGGTGGAGCTGAGCCCCGAAGAAGTTCAGAAACCCCCGAAATAAAAGATGCAGCGGCAGAGAAAACCCACGATCGACATGAGTTGCTAAGTGTACACACTCACCCTCCTGAGGCTGCGCCTGCCACTCCGTCCCCGGAAGCCTCGCCGCCCCGTGCGTGATTAGTCCTTCGTTGGCCAGGTCATCGAGATCCTTCTGGGTGATGGTCGAGCGGATCCAATCCCCCTGGATCCAACCTTGCGGCAGGCGGGACCGCGACGAGGATCCGCCCCGACTGGTCGCTCTCCCCTTTGCCTTCGCCGTCGCCTTCTTCGCCCGCTCCAAAGCCACCGTCCTCTCCTTCACCATTGTCGCCAACGAGGCTGGAACGGAGCAGCGGCGCTGAACAGTTGGCAAGCGCATCGGATGAATCTGAAGACGGGGGAGGAGAAAATGAGGGAGCACTGTTCAAAAACCCCCGCCCGGTTCCTTATATGGAGTCGCTTCCAAGTGGCTGACAGGTAGGCCCGGGCAATCCTGTCAAATATCGAAACAGTCGCGCGAGCGATACGTGGCGAAAAAGGGGCGCGGGAATCGAGGCGTCTCTGCCTTATCCCATCCGAGCACCGCGGTCTTCTCTGCTTCGCACGCTTCCCAAAATTCGGATCCCACTAAATCCGCTAACCGCAGGACAACTTGTCAGACGGAAGATCTCCTGCGATCCGTCGCTCAAAAACTCCAAGTTCACAAAGTTCACTCGACAGATATAAAGAATGGATCAAGGCGACTGAAAGGAAGTTGACACCCTCACTTGAAAGTCATTGATCTAGAGTAAGACACATTTACAACACGAGAAAACAGGTCGGAAAGATTATCAACTCCTTCCTCACTCAAACCTCGATCCATTCGGGGGCTAATGATAAAGTCATGTACCTGGGGTAGGGTCATAGACCTGTCCAAGGTACCCTCCCCGAGGACATCTTTAGAAGAAGCCATCTTCCAGTCGACCTAGAGGGACTCCACTCGACGGACTGGAAGACACTCGACGAACTTGAAGACACTCGACCATGAAGACTCACTCGATCACCAGGAGTTCAAGATCTACTCTGTATCCAAACGGTCTGTAATTAAGTAGTCTTTATGGTCATGATGACACTTTATGTAAGGCGTTACCAGTAACGCCTGACCTTAATGTACTTTAAACCCTCCGCTACGTGGGCTGGCTGGGGTCTTGGCATCCTTTATATAAGCCACCCCCCTCCACTGGCAGAAGGGTTCGCACCCCTGTAACTCTCACACATATAATCCAGTCGACCGCGTCCGGGCACCGAGACGTAGGGCTGTTACTTCCTCCGAGAAGGGCCTGAACTCGTAAAACACTTGTGTTTACAACTACTCCATAGCTAGGATCTTGCCTCTCCTTAGTACACCCCTACACTACTGTCAGAGTTAGAACCACGACAAGCTCCACATACATTACACCTTTGGCTTTAGTTTTCTCTTTGCCTTCAAACCCGTTGAGCACCATATTGGTCTTGATCAATTCTTCATCAGGCAAACCCAATTTCTTGATGACCGAATAGGGCATAAGATTTACCACAGCACCTCCATCGACAAGCATCCGAGTGAGCGGCGACCCATTGATATGACCTCTGAGATATAACGGTTTCAGATGCGTTACTGGTTCTTTTGGCTTCTCGAATATTGCGTTTTTAGGGCCAAAATCCAGCTGAGCCACTTCCCCTTCCTCATCTACAGCACGAAACTCAGCAGGTAAGTAATATACCATATTGATATCCATACCTTCATGAACCGGTGTAGATTGATAGTCCAACATATCAACCTCTTCTTCAAGTGGATCGACCGATTCTGAAATCTGGCCGAGTGAAGGAGAAGTAAGAAGTGTCGCAGACGATGTAATAGCTGTCGCATCATCCTCCTTGGGTGGTGTAGGCACTTCTGTGATAGATGTAGAAGCTGACGTATCTTGTATTTGTTTAGACCTCCACACTTGTTTTGCTGGAACCATGGGCCGAGTGTCATTGAACAACTTATCCCTTTGCTTCTCGGCCTCCTGCGCTGCCATCTCTCGACTCCTCAACCTCTGTAGTTTCAGCTTCTGTGTCTTTGTTAGCCCTGGAGGACACCACTTTGGTCGAGTGTATTTAGCATCTCTCATCTTTACTTGGCTGGTGCTTGCTTCATGGTCATTAACCGGGTGCTTTGGCGCGATAGCAAGTATCGGCTCAGTCGAGTGGTTATGCACAGTCGGCTGCTGTATGGGGAATGTTTCGGTGCCCAAGATAAGTGAGTCGACATCCATTTTCTCCTTGCCTTTTCCCGACTCAACTGCTGCAACACTTGGTGACTTAACACACCATTCTTTTCAACTTTCCAGATGCATGAAATTTCCACTCGAGCGCACCTTTTTACTAGGATGGAATCCACTCGGATGGACGTCACTCTGATGGAATCCACTAGGATGGAACTCACTCGGATGGATTTCACTCGGATGAAATCTACCCATCCATATTTTTTTATTTGGACAGCTTCCACCTGGGTGCATTCTTACACTAGGATAGTTTCCATTCGGTCGCATATTTTGACCAGCCGACTAATAGTCGCCAATGTTCAGTCGGTCATTATATGAGTATTCAAGTCGGTCCCAAACAGTTTGCCTCTGCTCTTGTGGAAACAGTGCCTTTGGTCCACTCGGTTTCGCATACCGACTGAACATATCATCTGATGGTGACCTTGGTCGCTTCAAGTGTGGTGACCGGTTAGAGCTGGGACCAGTCGACTGGTTGGCGTACTTGGACAGCAACATGTCAAAAGTTGGTTTGATTCGTTTGCGCTGTACTTTAGCTTTGTTCATCTTCCACTTGCCAACTTCAGGACTCTTGGGCTTAACAAATTTAACTCGAGTGTCCTGTTGCACCTGTGTTTGCCCCCCGAGTGTAGGATTCTTGATGGTGATCTTGATCACTTCCTTACCATCGGGTTGCTTATCAAGCATAACATGTCTCCCCAAGACCTTGTCGCCCTCCTTGTCTTTCCTGGGCTCACCAACAATGACATTAGCTTTATTAGCAGATTTGGCTACCTCCGGCCGAATGAGCAGCTTCTTACCTTCTAAATCCATGGTGTTCATTGGAAAGGGCTGTTTATCAACTTGCATCTCAGAAAAGTTCAATCGTCCATCATTAATGGCCGATTGTATCTGTCGTCGAAAAACATTGCAATCGTTAGTAGCATGAGAAAAAGAATTATGATACTTGAAATAAGCATGCCGTTTCAGCTCTTCAAACGATGATAAAAAATGAGATATTCTAATAATCTTAGCCTGCAGCAAAGCATCAAATATTCTATCACACTTAGCAATGTTAAAAGTAAACTTCACCTCTTCATCACGATTCTTATGAATCGGTTTCAGATCATTGCAAGTAAAGGGTTTGGCCTTAGATGGCCAAACAAATTCAGTAGCAAAAACATCACCCTCATCGTCCGAATGATCACTATCATATTCCACCATATTCATCTTTGGACGATCGGCTTTGTATCTATGCACTTTTTTGAGATCTTTGCTTCGGCTGTGTAAGACTTGGTTAATATTTAAGGACTCATAGCCTTCTAGCTTTTCTCTAATGGGAGTTCTCAAACCACTCAGCACTAGGTCTGCCAAGTCTCTCTCAGCTATCACCAAACTAAAACATCGGTTTTTCGTTTCTCTGAATCTCTTGACATAGTCGGAGACTGATTCATCATGCTTCTATTTAACCAATGTTAGATGTGACAACTTGAGTTCATTGTCGCCACTGTAAAAGTGATCATGAAATTTCTGCTCTAGCTGCGACCAAACTCGAATGGAACCATGTGGTAAAGAAGAAAACCATGAAAATGCGGTACCGGTTAATGATAAAGGAAATAAACGCACTTTCAACTCATTTAGTGAGCCTGCTTCACCTAATTGTGCCAAGTAATTTACTAACATGCTCCCATGTAGTTTTTGTGCCCTCTCCATTGAACTTAACAAAATCTGGAATTATATATCCTGGAGGGCACTGGATGGCATCAAAGTACTCGGGGTACGGTTTTTGGTAAATCCGATTCCGAGGTAACTCAACCCCAAAATTCTCTCGAAGCATATTAACCATCTCCTCTCTAAGATTAGCTAGACCATCATCCATAGTGGACGATGAAACTTGTCACAGTGGCATAGGAGGAGTAGGACTACTAGTTGTAGGTAGGAACTGTGGCATGTATGTTGACCCATAATTTGCTAGTGGTCGAGTGGTTGTAGCTGTAGGTAAGGTTGGGTTCGGCGTTGCCACCGAACCTGGCATGCTCATAATAGGATTAATGGGTGCAGCCACAATCTGATTTGTTTGGGTAGGATAATAAGTCATCGGCACGGGAGGCGCCGATGAGATAGGTAAAGCCAGATTAGGGTTTTGCACACTAGCAGCTACACCATCATTACCACTAGACGATTGAGATATATTCTTCTGAGCATTAGTATTTTCTATGAAAGTTTGATAGACTAGATTGTTACCATCAGCAATACGACTCTCAATCTCAGCCCACTGCTCAGGAGAAAAGGTAGTACTCACAGAGGGTTTAGCCTGCTCGGCTTGAAGAGGAGGAAACTTGATTTCTTCAATCGGAGTGATGTTGCCTTGGCGATCCTTCTTGAACTTTGCAAGGAACTCCTGCAAATCCTTCTCTTCGCGCGCCTTCTTGTACTCCTCATAGACTTGGCGATGATCCGCTGATATCTCGTCAAGACTGGGCTTAATGATGTTATCGGCGTCTACCTCAGATGGCTTGGGAAGATCGGACATGATGGATGATGATGATTGATCTTCGGTCCCCAGCGGAGTCGCCAAAAAGTGTGTTGACACACGAACACGTCACGTGTACCCTCGACGCCATAAAAAGAAATAGAGACAGAAAAAAGGGTTTTGGAAGCTCCTAGAAGGTTCCCAAAACCGAAAAAATCAGCTAGAAACCTTCTAGACGGTTCCTAAATCGATGAAGTGCTGAACGGGCCGGCCTAGGTCATCGCTTGCTTGTGAACCTTGTGTGATTGCTTGACAACTTGACGCAATGTGCGTCGTATAGGGTTTTCTCGAGACCCTGTGAGCGGATATTTGCAACAAGTGGTGCAAGTTGCATCATTCCTACCGACCAGAGCTCAAATTGGTTTGAGATTGAAGGGGTAGGGTAGATAGAAGAAAAACCAACACATGCATGGGGACACCTTCCGAAGAGATACTTAAACCTGACGGCGGCAAAATCAAAGGCGGCAGGGAGGACTACGATGTCCGCTTCAGGCATGTCCTTGAGGATCACCTGCCTGGCCTCCTCGACTGACTTCCCCACTAACTCCGGCCATGACGTCTTCTTCTTCTCCCCGGCGGGGCATCTGGTGGCGGCGGCGTCCGGCCAGCTCATCGCCGTCCGTGCGCGCTGCAAACAATTAACGGAGATAGTTAGGTAGCTCCTTCCTTCGTCTAGTTAAGGGAGTGTATAAAAACAACGCCAGTGCTAGGCATCGAGAGAGGGATATATGGATTACTTGCCAGCTCCTCAAATGGACTTGATGGAGCTTACTCTCAACTTGATTGACTGATACTGGTATTTGCATACCTCATTTCATCATCTACATATGTCTATTTATATGGGCCATCTATCACAAGAGAGAAGATGAAGATAGGATGCTCTCACATAGTCACATGTATATATGCGACATGGGCGAGCGAAGATAGGATGCTCTTACACGTGCAGGCGTGGAGCACGAGAGTAATTGTTTTTGCTACTCAAATTGGCCGCATATGCACAGAAGATGCTCTCGGACATGCATGCATGCAGCACAGAGATGCTAAATTGGTTTGGTTTGGTGTCATTTGAATTCGTAATTGTAATGTAATATGATCGGGCTGCTCAAGTGCACGCCTCGATTGGTCTCATTGGTTGGTATATATACAGGGTTACAAAACTTGTATCGCAAGTTCATCAAGTCGGTTTTAACCTTATATGGTAACCAACTATACATGATCAATTACAACACGTGGTCGATCCGGTTGGGGATACGTAGAATCATCTAACACGCCCCCGCAGTCTGAACGTGGAGACATGCCGTCGCCGATGTGAAGACTGGACCGAAACTCAAGGAACAATGGTGTCGGCAATCCTTTAGTAAATATGTCCGCAAACTGTGATAAAGATGGAACATGTAGTACGCGCAGGGCTCCAATAGCAACTTTCTCGCGAACAAAATGTATATCCAGCTCAATGTGTTTAGTACGGCGATGTTGCACTGGGTTTGCGGACATGTATACTGCAGATATGTTGTCACAGTAGACAACAGTGGCACTGTCAAGCGGGCAATTTAGCTCAAGTAACAAATGACGCAGCCAACAAGTCTCGGCTACGGCTGTAGCAACTGCTCGATATTCAGCTTCAGCACTGCTGCGAGAAACTGTCGGCTGTCGGCGAGAAGACCATGAGACTAGATTGTCTCCCAGAAATACACAGAAACCGGACGTAGAGCGGCGAGTATCCGGGCATCCAGCCCAATCAGCATCCGAATAGGCAACAAGAGTGTGTGAAGAGGAGGAATAAAGAATGAGACCAAGATCAAGTGTTCCTTTAAGATAACGAAGAATACGTTTGATTAGAAGAAGATGTGGTTCTCGAGGATCATGCATGTGAAGACATACTTGATGGACGGCATATGAAATTTCTGGTTGGGTAAGAGTGATATACTGGAGTGCCCCAGCAAGACTACGATACTGAGAAGGATCAGAGACCGGTGCACCGGCAGAGGCAGAAAGTTTGGATTTGGTGTCTATAGGTGTTGGAGAAGGATTACAGTCAATCATGCCGGTTTGTTGTGTAAATCCGCGCACTACCCAACGAGCCTTATGACGAGCAAGAGATCCATCGGAGTTATATTTGTGGCGAAATATCCATTTGCCACTAACAATGTTAGTACCCAAAGGGGGAGGAACAAGAGTCCAAGTGCCATTTGTCATGAGAGCATCATATTCGTCTTGCATGGCTTGGCGCCATGAAGGATCACGAAGAGCAACAAGATAATTATGTGGAAGAGGGGAGCCAACCGTGATGGAAAGATTAAGACGATCGATGGGACCGGGTAGCTTACCGGTTGTGCGACGAGTGCGATGTATAGGAGGTGGTGGTGGTGGGGTAGGGATAGGAGAAGGGGTTGGTGAGTTGTTGGGAGTGTGTAATATGGAGGCGGTAGGAGAAATAGGAGAGGATGGTTCGGGTGGGGGCGCTGCCGTGGCAGGAATAGTGGAGGTTTTCTTTGCCACGGCAGATGGGTCGGCTGCTGCTGTAGGGAATGGAGGGGTTTTGGTTGTCGTGGTATGAATTGGGTCAATGATTAGAGGATCGAATATGTCATGGTGAGGTGGGGTTGGGAGGGCTAGGTGTTGGAGCATATGGGAAGGTGTTCTCATCAAATGTAACGTGACGGGAGATGATGATTCGCCGGCTTTCAAGATCAAGACATCGGTAACCGCGATGCCGAGAAGGATAGCCGAGAAATAAGCAACGAGTGGCACGAGGAGCTAATTTATGTGGTGTGGTGGATGAGGTGTTGGGATAACAAAGGCATCCAAACACACGGAGATCATGATACCTAGGATGATGACCGTGGAGGAGAAAGAAGGGTGTAGTAAGGTTAGATGAATTGGTTGGTCTAATGTTAATGAGATAGGTGGCAGTGTGTAGGGCTTCAGCCCAAAAAGAAGAAGGAAGAGAGGCTTGAAATAGTAAGGTACGAACAACATCATTGGTTGTACGAATAGCTCGCTCGGCCTTGCCGTTTTGTTGAGATGTGTAGGGGCAGGAAAAAGGAATAGAATGCCATGGCTACCGCAGAAAACATCTAATTTAGTATTGTCAAATTCTCTGCCATTATCACATTGGATGGATTGAATAGTGAGATTAAATTGTGTAGAGGCATAAGCATGAAAGGCGACAAATGTGTTATAAACATCGGATTTTTTTCGAAGAGGAAAGCTCCAAAAATATTGAGTGAAATCATCGACAATTATTAAGTAATAGCAATAGCCAGACGAGCTGGGTACAGGGGATGTCCAAAGATCACAATGTAGACGCTCAAACGGACGAATAGTATAGGACTGTGATGGAAAAAACGGTGACCTAACATGTTTTCCTAATTGACAAGCATGACATAAAGTAGAGCCGGCTTTATTGTAGGGGATGTGCTGAAGTTGATGAAGACGCGACATGGTGTGTAAGCCGGGGTGACCTAGGCGACGATGCCAAATATCCGAAGGAGATGTGGTGACATGGGCTTCATGGCTGGCTTGGCAGACTGGATAGAGGGGACCAGAGCTATTGCATCGAAGAATCACGATCCCGGTGAGAAGATCCTTCATAGAGAAACCATAAGGGTCAAATTCGACGGAATAAGAGTTGACAGTGGTGAATTGACGAACAGAGACAAGATTTTTGATAATTTGTGGAACGATGAGAATTTTGCGTAAATAAAGAGGAATAGATGTGCTAGTTAGAGAGTAGGAACCAATATGTGTAATGGGTAGAGTAGCACCGTTACCAACAGTGACAGATTGAGAAGCATATGGTATTAGAGAGTCGAAGTTACCATGATCTGATGCCATGTGGGAGGATGCACCAGAGTCCATATACCACTCATGTGTGCCGGGAATCTGCATGTTGTTGAGAGCCGCTAGAAGCGCAGGGTCGACCGTCGAGCTTGATGAAGGTGACTGCAGCATGTTGGAGTTGTTGTTGGCATGGCCGTACGCAGTGTAAGCTTGAGGAGCAGTGTTGGGGTGAGGACCAAGTAGACCTGGAGCAGGAGCCTGCCACGGACGTGACTGCCAGGAAGAGGAGGGCTGCTGCCATGGAGCCTGTGTGTGTTGTTGCTGAAGATATGCCCGCGTCGGAGCACCCGTCCATGGGTTGAACTGTCACGGATTGTCGCGGCCGCGGCCATGTCCACCGCGTCCGCCACGTCCACGGCCACTGCCGCGGTTGAAGGTGGAGCCCGTTCCGCGTCCTCCAGAGCCGACGCCCCCGGAGATGATAGGGAGAGGAGCACGTTCACCGCCAGCGCTCGGGATGATGCTATTCCCGCTAGCCCAAAGGGCAGTGGATGCCGCGTTCTTGGCATCATTTTTCTTCTGGCTCTCTTCAAGGATCAACGCCGAGCGGGTCTGCAGGAACGAGGGGAAGGGCACCTGGAACGGAAGAAACGAGCGGAGGTGGGCAAAACTGTCGTTGAGGCCACGCAGGAGGGTGAGGACGAGTGTTTCGTCGCTGATCGTCTGGCCAACATCCATGAGAGAATCAACAAGGGACTTGAGCTTTGTGCAGTAGTCACCGACGGTCATATCGCCTTGCGGGGTGTTCTAGAACTCTGCTTCCAGCTGGATTGCCCGGTGCTTTTTATTGTCGCGGAAGAGATTCTTGATGGCGTCCCAGATCGTGCGCGGTGGATCCGGGGCGCATGACAATGCCAAAGAGGTCGATGGAGATAGAGCCATAGATCCAAGAGAGAACCGTGTAGTCGTCGCTGCCCCAATCCGAAGCCGGCGAAGTGTCGGAGGGAGTAGCGCAGGCATCACCGATGACATGAGCTGTAAGGCCATAGCGGCCAAGGGCGACGAGGAACAACTCGCGCCAGTTGGTGTAGTTGGAGGCGGTCAGGTCGAGGTGATGGGTACATGAAGTTTGATGGAGGTGGCATAGGTGGAAGGGCTGGGCGTGGAGGCTGCTGGGGAGGTTGCGGGAGCTTTGCCCATCTCGGCGGCGCGACGATCAAGTTCTTCCTGGCGAGTTTGCAGGAGAGACTCGCATTCCTTCAACTCGGCCTCGAGCTTCTTGAGATCGTCGGCTGTCATGGTGCAGGTAGAAGGCTAGGTTGGGATTCGATTGGAGAGGCTTATGTGTATTAGGATTTCAAAAGGAGGGAGGATACGGCTGGTGTCTCATACCATGTAATGTAATATGATCGGGATGCTCAAGTGCACGCCTCGATTGATCTCATTGATTGGTATATATACAGGGTTACAAAACTTGTATCGCAAGTTCATCAAGTCGGTTTTAACCTTATATGGTAACCAACTATACAGGATCAATTACAACACGTGGTCGATCCGGTTGGGGATACATAGAATCATCTAACAGTAATAGATGGCGCGTAGGATAGCCAAATGACCCTCTTGCCGTAGTGGACATACTCGTGGTCATTGATTGGCGGCGGGGTGAATCGAGGGCACCTTTTCGTCATCAGCGTCGTCCATCAAGATCCACCCCCACTTGACGCCGCAAAGTTGGACTTTGCGGCCGTTCGCCACCACAGCCCGCTCGGCCTGGAGGGCCTCGAGGATGGCGCGGTTCTGCATGACGAGGGTCGGTCGGCGACAAACTCGGCAAAAGTGGTGTGGGGGCTGACGGCCTTACGACAGGCCGGCGATCACCGGAGACAAAAAAATATTGCAAGAGAGAAGACACAGACGATATGGTGGCGCACAAACATTCTGCCGTGCGAGCGGCTTTTTTGTTTTTCTCCTCGAGCACGAACTCCATCTGCTAGGGCCATTACACAGGAGTCAGTAGGCTTTATACACGCGCGCACTGATGTGCACGCCGCGCCTCTGACGCACCCCACTCACAGACCCCAGCTTGCGCGCCCGGCGCACGCACGCGCCCTACGCAGCCGAATCCAGCGCCCGACACGGCTGCTCTTCCGCGGTTCACGCCAACTGACACACACACACACACACACACACCTTTGCTACACACGCATGCACACGCTACGGAGCCAGCGTGGCCCGAACCGCACCCGACACGCTCGGCGCGCGCCCACACATGCTAGACTCGGCCTGCCGTGCCTTATTACCCAACAATCACCCCCCCCCCCCCCCCCCAAATAAGCCACGACCTATAGGAGTGCTGGCCCGAGTTCGTCGCTGACCTCCAGGGTGAGATCTTGCTCTGTCGCCACTGCCTTCCGCGGCCTCGTGCAGTCACGCTGGAAGTGGCCGCACTGCCCGCAGTTGTAGCAGCAGCCACGCCGCTTCCCTTCGCTGCCCATGATTGTCTGGAGACTACATTATAATAAGTCCATAATTTGCTCGAGGGATAATATTATTATCCTTCGGGTAACTCGGTAGTTAAATAATACCCTCCGTTCCTAAATATAAGGTGTATTTTTTTGGGCACGGTAATTAAAGAACATACATGGAGAGAAAATTTCACAAGTTATGGACGAGATTTCACCTAACTAATTGACATGATAAAATAGAGGAGGTTGCTTGATATAAGGAAATGTAATCAAATCCCTCAAAAAATTATCCAAACAAGTGGTGCAACGCAATACAATTTATATTTTGATTTTTTTCTCAAAAAACTATACACCTTATATCAAGGACGGGAGGAAGTACTATAGTAAGTCCATGATTTTCTGGAGACTACACTATAATAAGTCCATGATTTTCTTGAGACTACACTATAATAAGTTCATAGTTTTCTGGAGAAATAATATTATTATCCTTAATATTAATATATTATGATTTTAGACTACCTGCAGACATTATCTCTTATCGCGTACATGGAAGTGAGCATTCAAGACCGTATCAATTCGGCAGCTACCTGTAGGTTGCTTGCTTGACCCAACTTAATGGATGTGTCCACGAGGAACCTGTGGATGCAAGTCGTGTGACACGTGTACCTTGCTACTAGAACCCTACCAGGCTGGTCACAATGGGCAAGAACATAAACTATTAACTTACACACTTCCCTAGACTATGTTACTACCTCCATAGTGGGTAGGAACATCTATGTAGTGTCATGCAACGATGTATTTATTAGGTTATAGACTCATTGTTTTTTGGAGTGTGTGATGTTCCGGTAACTTAGCTAGTTACCACAAGCACCTCTCTCTTCATTAAATATGTGTCACATAAGCAAAGTTGTATTAGAGTGTGTGATGTTACCTACTCGTAATCTCTCTACTATATAATATATACATCACTCGACCAATGTGTTAGTTGTATAGATGGAACCCCCGCTCGCCCACGTCCTGCATGCACTTGCATGCCCCTGTACACGATCACCACGATCGACCGCGCGCCCTTGCTAAGCGCTCGGCGCTCCCTCTGTACCTGCCCTATATAAACAGAGATCACACGCAGCACCACCTAAGGTGGATTGCTCAATCTTTCTCCCGTCCACATGGTATCAAACGCTGGACCTCTCTCCCGTCTATAGACCTCTTCCGCTGCCCACTCCTTCCCAACTGCTTCGCCGAGCCGTGTCGGTGGTGGTGTCGGCGGGGAGCCGGCTCTCCCCAGTACCTAGCAAATCTGGTTGTCAATACTATCTATTGTTGCTCGACGACTACAGTCATTTTGCATGGACATTTCCCCTTCGCCACAAATCAGACGTTTACCCTACTATACGTGCTTTCATCGCTTTCGTCAAAAACCACTTCAATCTCCCTGTCCTAACGATCCAAACAGACGATGGTAGAGAGTTCGACAATGCTACATCACGTGCCCTTTTCGCCTCGCTCGGCATTGCCCTCCGTATGTCATGCCCGTACACATCTCCGCAGAACGGGCGCGCCGAACGCGCGCTCCGTACACTCAATGACGTAGCCCGAACACTCCTAACCCATGCTCATATGCCGTTCTCCTACTGGGCAGAAGCACTGCAAACCTCCACCTTTCTGCTCAATAGACGGCCGTGCCAGCCTCGCCACGACCAGGCACCGTTCTTCCTGCTGTACGGTGCTCACCCCGACTACACAGCATGCGAGTTTTCGGGTGTTTATGCTTCCCCAACCTCACGCCACAACCCCTCACAAGCTCGCCCCGCGCTCGGCGCCATGCGTTCTTCTAGGCTATGCCACTGACCACAAGGGATATAGATGTCTCAACCCCGCAACTGAGCGAGTGATCATCTCACTCATGTCATCTTCGACGAGCATCATTTTCCTTTTCGCGATCACTCCAGCACATCGCCGCCCGAGCTAACTCCCTCCCTCGACGACGAGCTCGTGCTCCCACTCGTCCCCCGGCGGCCCCGTACTGCGCGGGCACGGCCAGCCGCTGCCCCAGACCACCATGCAGACGCGGTGGTCGATCGCTCCCCTCCCGCCAACACCACTACGCCCGCGCCTCCCTCACTCGCAGCGCCCACACTAACTGCTGATCCGGCCACCCCTCCCGCTGCATCTAGCAGCGTACCCATCACTGCTCCCAGCAGCACCGCTCCACCACCACCCGCGCCGCCACGTCCACGTCGCCGTGCCACGCTGTAACGCCCGGATAATCATGCTACAGTAATCTCACGTTGATGGTGCCACGTCACCTCTGTCACTGTAGTTAATCACGGGTTAAATCAAAACCGTTTCGAAATTCAAATTCAAATTTATGATGACAATAAAAGTTTTCAAAAATTAAAACTAAAAAGTTCGGTGGTTGTCATATATTACATCGGTAATTATGGTGGAGTGCACACATTTTTATAAAGTGTCTGAATATTTTAAAATGAATTAAAACAGAAAAGGAAAAAATAATGAAAAGAAAAAAACAAAACCGAATAAATAAAGGGAGGGGGGAAACCCCCTGGCCAACTGGCCAAACGGCCCAGCCGACCGGCCCATTGGCCCATCCGCCCCCCCCCCCTCACTCCCTTAACCCCCTCGGGCGACGAAACCCTAGCCCCACTCCCCACTCGCTCTCCCCCCTCCTCCCCGATCCAGATCGGATCGGGGGAACGAACCCCGTCGCCCCTACGCCCAGCGCCGGCACGCCCCCCCCCACCAGGACGCCGCCTGGACCGCGCCGGCCGCCTCAACCGCAAGCCGCGCACCTCGGACCCGCCGTCCCAGCGCATGTGGACGGCCCCCGCCCGTCGCCGCTTGACGCCGCCCCGCCGCCAGGACGACGCCACCCTCGCCGTCCCCCTCCACTCCGTCGCTCGTCCCCGTCGTCCTCCCCGGCCTTCCCCGAGAACACTGCCGCGTGCCCTACACCCCCCCTGTGAGCTGCGCCCCTCCTCTCCTCTCTTTGCCCTCGCCCATTTGCGGTCACCGCGCCCCGGCCGCGCTCGCTGCGTCGATGGCCGCACCCCGGCGCCTCTGGACGCGCCCTGGCCATGCTCCGGCCGCGCCCATGGACGCACCCCCGCGCTCCCACTCGTCCTCTCCCCGCACTTGTTGCCGCCCCGGGCCGCCGTCCGGCCTCGCCACGGCCAACTACGGCGCCCGGCGCCCGTGCTGCACCACCTCGTCCCCGCCATCTCCTCCTCCCGTGGCCTTGTGCCCTGCCTTCCCGTGCTGCCGCGCCGGGGCTTCGCTTTTCCGCCGCCCCCTGCAGCCTGTAGCTGCCGGCGCCTAACACGCGTCCCCCGCAACTCCCCGTGCACGGTGCTGCTCCCGTCGTCGCCGGCCACCTAGGCCCCAGGCGCGCTCGCCCTCGCCTCTCATGGCGTCGGGTGCGAGCACCCGCACCAGTTCGCTCGTCGCCCGCTTTCCCCTCGCCCGTTCGGGCGGTGCCCGTGGGCCTGACCCGTTAAGGCCCCTGGTCCAATGACAGCCGGGGCCCAGCCCCCAGAACGTTTTTAGAAAAAAAAGGAATTAATAATAATAATAAATAAATAAATAATGAAAACAATTAATTAATTAATTAATTAATTAACTAATTAACTTAATTAATTCTGATTAAATTAACTAATTAAGGTTAACTAACTTAATGATTAATTAACCTAATTAACTACTTTTAATTAATTAATATGACAGTGGGGCCCACCCCGTAATTAATTATGATTAGTTTAAATAATATGTTAATTAAAATGTGTCACTGACCAGTGGGACCCACTGGTCAGGTTGACCAAGTCAACTCTGTTGACTGCTGACGTCAGCATGACATCATGCTGATGTCATAAATCCATTTTCGAATTAAATTAAATACTTAATTAAATTTCAGAAATTAATAAAATCTTTAGAAAATCATATCTTTTAATCCGTAACTCGGATTAAAATATTTTCAACATGAAAGTTGCTCAGAACGACGAGACGAATCCGGATACGCAGTTCGTTCGTCCGCCACACACCCCTAACCTATCGAACTCGCAACTTTCTCCCTCCGGCTCCTCTGCCCGAAAACACGAAACACCGGGGATATTTTCCCGGATGTTTCCCCCCTTAACCGGTATCACCTACTACCGCGTTAGGGCACACCGAACACCGCGTATTGCCTTGTTATATTTTGTGATGCTTTGTTTGCTCTGTATTCATTATTTCTTCCCCCTCTTCTCTCCGGTAGACTACGAGACCGACGCTGCTGCTGACCAGTTCGACTACGGAGTTGACGACCCCTCTCTCTTGCCAGAGCAACCAGGCAAGCCCCCCCCTTTGATCACCAGATATCGCCTACTCTTCTCTATACTGCTTGCATTAGAGTAGTGTAGCATGTTACTGCTTTCCGTTAATCCTATTCTGATGCATAGCCTGTCATTGTTGCTACAGTCATTGATACCTTACCCGCAATCCTAAATGCTTAGTATAGGATGCTAGTTTATCATCATTGGCCCTACATTCTTGTCAGTATGCCTTGCTATACTATTGGGCCGTGATCACTCGGGAGGTGATCACGGGTATATACTATACATACACACATACTATACAGATGGTGACTAAAGTCGGGTCAGCTCGAAGAGTACCCGCGAGTGATTCACGGATTGGGGGCTGAAAGGACCTTGTCCCGACGGCCCTCTGTGTAGATCTTTGTGGCGGAGCGACAGGGCAGGTTGAGACCGCCTAGGAGAGAGGTGGGCCTGGCCCTGTTCGGCGTTCGCGGACACTTAACACGCTTAACGAGATCTTGGTATTTGATCTGAGTTGGCTACGAGCCTATACGCACTAACCATCTACGCGGGAGTAGTTATGGGTATCCCGACGTCGTGGTATCAGCCGAAGCACTTCAGACGTCAGCGACGGAGCGGCGCGCGCCGAATTGGACTGGAACGCCACTAGGCTAGGTCTGCTTTCGGCCGCGTACGCAACGTGCAGGTGTGCTATGGGCGATGGGCCCAGACCCCTGTGCGCTTAGGTTTAGACCGGCGTGCTGGCCTCTCTGTTGAGCCTAGGTGGGGCTGCGACGTGTTGATCTTCCGCGGCCGGGCATGACCCAGGAAAGTGTGTCCGGCCAAATGGGATCGAGCGTGTTGGGTATGTGGTGCACCCCTGCAGGGAAGTTAATCTATTCGAATAGCCGTGATCTTCGGTAACAGGACGACTTGGAGTTGTACCTTGACCTTATGACAACTAGAACCGGATACTTAATAAAACACACCCTTCCAAGTTCCACAGACAACCCGGTGATCGCTTTTCCACAGGGCGACGAGGGGAGGATCGCCGGGTAGGGTTATGCTATGCGATGCTACTGGAGATGCTACTTGGAGATGCTACTTGGAGGACTTCAATCTACTCTCTTCTACATGCTGCAAGACGGAGGCTGCCAGAAGCGTAGTCTTCGACAGGATTAGCTATCCCCCTCTTATTCTGGCATTCTGCAGTTCAGTCCACCGATATGGCCCTTTACACATATACCCATGCATATGTAGTGTAGCTCCTTGCTTGCGAGTACTTTGGATGAGTACTCACGGTTGCTTTCTCCCCCTTTTTCCCCTTTCCCTTCTACTGGTTGTCGCAACCAGATGCTGGAGCCCTGGAGCCAGACGCCACCGTCGACGATGACCCTACTACACTGGAGGTGCCTACTACTACGTGCAGCCCGCTGACGACGACCAGGAGTAGTTAGGAGGATCCCAGGCAGGAGGCCTGCGCCTCTTTCGATCTGTATCCCAGTTTGTGCTAGCCTTCTTAAGGCAAACTTGTTTAACTTATGTCTGTACTCAGATATTGTTGCTTCCGCTGACTCGTCTATGATCGAGCACTTGTATTCGAGCCCTCGAGGCCCCTGGCTTGTATTATGATGCTTGTATGACTTATTTTATTTGTAGAGTTGTGTTGTGATATCTTCCCGTGAGTCCCTGATCTTGATCGTACACATTTGCGTGCATGATTAGTGTACGATTGAATCGGGGGCGTCACAAGTTGGTATCAGAGCCGACTGCCTGTAGGAATCCCCCTTCCAACTCCTTGGCCGAAGTCGAGTCTAGACATTGCAAAACTTTTACTAACATGGCTGTGTGTCTTACGGGCACACGTCGCCATTTGGGTGGTAGTAGGATCTTTTACTCCTCGATCTTTACTCTGGGATTCTGAACTCTCTTTTATTCGTGTTAAACGATTTTGCTAAAAACAAAACTAACTTTAGGTTCTCGCAAGTACTTTCTCCCAGAGAGCCCCTCACTTCAGATGATCGTCTGCTAAACAGAAGATTCCGAAGATACTCTCTGATGTTCTCTCGAGACTTTGTGCCCATCACTTTTGCTATTCCTGACCACCGATAAATCCGTATGGATAACTACTTACACTTGCCATTCATACGATCATCCCCCATTGATCTTGTTATTACAAGATACCCCGAAGTTTTCTTTATTGTTCCGAGAGTACTTTGTGCCTACTGCCTAGCAGTTCTTTGCCACATGAATACCCCTTCAAATAAATCCTCGCACTTGTCGAGTATCCGCTCATCCCCAGTTGTTCATGTGTTTCACAAAAGTCTTCAAAATACTATTCGATCTTCCGAAAATCCTCTAGAGCCTTGGCTCTTGAAATTCTTGCCTGCTTGCATTATGGTTAATCCCATAAGTCTCGTAGTCTTATTGACATTCCTTGTCATTATCATTTTGAGTCTGTTGACTCAATATGTTTGCGAATACACGCAATCATTATTGATCCTTATAAATTACCTTTCCGGCTGAGCTTCCATTCTTTTAACTGGAATTGGTTCTCGACCAATCCAATTGTCGTTGATTGTACCCTAAGGCTATTCAACTTATCCATCCCTAAACAGAGCATTGCTTCTGATCCCTTGATTTGGAAATCATAATTCCTTTGCATTTGACAATTGAGTTAGTCAGTTGTTTCTATAATCTGATCTCCTTGCATTCTTCTTCCTCTAGTTGAGTACCGATACTCGTATCAGATCCTTTGTGGACCATCAAGTCCTTTGTTGGATTGTTATCCGACAGTGTCCTTCACATTTGATCACTTTGTGAGTTCTTCCCCTGATACATAATGCCTTTGTTAAGTTGTATCCTCTGCTTGGACAACCATGCTCTGCTTTTGGGCTTGTGTTATTTACTCTTGAAACTTGTGGTATATGTTTCTAAGCAGCCCCTATGGGTTGAACATATGCCTTCTCTAAACCGTGTGAACCCGAAAGTTTTCACGAGTCATACTCTTCTGGTGCTTCACCAGATAAAATTTCAACGCTGCAACTTCATCGAACGTGAGAAGTGAATGAAAGGTTATGCATTGGAGAAGTGGGAGTCGACCTTGAACTTGTGTTCATGCCCATGGACACGATGTAGATCTTATCATTAAAGCTTCTCTTAAATGATTTATTCCTTTGGTATAAGTTCATCTTATATCTAGGATCTGGCCTTTTGCAATCGTGGTTCCGACCATGATTGTTCTTCTTTGATCTCATTTCTCGGACAAGTTAAAACAATTGTCTTCTATGGATCAATATACCAGTCCAACCTTTACTTTGATCTTGTGTCGAGTATTACCCCCCTGGTATCTCGAGATTATCATGGAACTGCATAACTTTTTATGAGTTCTTCATCAAGTGCTACCTTCCCACCGATTCCAATTTTCACGGGCTCTGAGTTATTGAACACTCAAAGACACCGATAACTGAACCGAGTCCGCTCTACGGTTCAACAACTCTTCAGTAAGCTTCTATAAGTACGAGTTTGTACCCGATCACGCCATTCCTAGCCTGTTTGGCTATATCATTGTCGTGACGATTCTAACTGTGCTACCTGGTCCTTATTCTCGGAGCACCAATTTTCGACGATGAACTAACCTTACGTCGATCCTCATCGTCATATCATTTCGCCTTGAACAACAAGCTTGGTTTCGAGTTTGTGTCGTACCCTTGGTTCCAATAACCTTTCACTTCATCATTACTTGACTTGATGTCGTCACCGATCGATTACTTCTTCATGAACTCTCGCGACAAAGGTGTCGTGATCATCAACATTCTGAGCTCATCCAGGATATCAATTGAATTCATGATGAGAAATACCATCCTTGCCCTCGATGAATTGTATTATCGTCGACCACTTTATTGCCTTCCCACCAACACAAGCTTGTTCATGTTTGGTGTTATACCTTGAGTTCCTTGCTATCCAGCAATTGTTCTTCTTTACCTTGGAGTATTACCATCCTTTATGTCAAGAATGTTCTGAGATTTGTTCCACCTCTTGAGAATTCTTGACATAGAAATACTTCTCACCGTCACCATTCTTTCTTGGTCCCCGTGTTAATTCCAACAAGTGAACGGTGTTGTTTGTATTCTTTCCTTCTAGCAACCCTATTGCTTTGAAGTTAATGGTCGGTCGTTCATTCTTAGACTATTGATTATTGAATCATCATTCCGGCATTGGTCGTGCAACCCAGCCCATATTCCCGGTGCACCTCTCATCCAATGTTTAACTGTGTATGTTCTCCTCGAGCATACACCATTTTCTCATTTGATCCGACAAATGTTATCTCCTTGTTCACATAATTGGGGAAATCCATCTTTTGGAAATCTCGATGAATTGCCGTTGAGTTCACCAGACACCTCCTTGTCCTCTCCTTGGGTTAATGATGAACTCTTGTTAACAGAAATCCCTTCATAGTTCATTTCCCCGAGAATCTTACAATGTCGTCTCGTCAATTTGCGTTGCACCTTTTCTTCTCAGGAATCCTAAGTCTGAGGTATCCTGACACCAATCGGATCTGAATCTCGGTCGGATATGATGGTTGGGACAACTTTCCAAGAGTTATGATGATGATCCTTTGATGACCCGGTAACATGATGTCATGCCTAGCACCCCCCCCCCCGGCTGGAGGACCTATCATTATAGATTCCTTTTCAGCAAGGTTATCCGTTCATCCATAGGGAAATTGTAAGACTTATTCTACAAGTTATTCCTGATGGATCCTTCGTGTTTCCAAAGTTTGATCTTCACCTGAAGACCATGTCAATGCTACCTCGAAGCATGTCAATGGTACTCCGATTTTCAACAGGAACATTTGAAGCACGATGCTAAATTTTGTTTATCATTTATCCTAACACCGTTGTATGGGTAATATCATGAGATTCCTCCCCCCTTACCTAAATGGTTGTCTACTTTATATCCTGTCATGGATATCTTGCTCTGCTTGTCCTTGGGAAGGATATACCCTTGAATTATGCGTTTTAACACATTTTCCTTTCCATTGTTCTGTTTAATCTGATATTCATATTTTCCTTTCCATTGTTGTGTTTGACATTCTTGTGATCTATATAATCTAAGCAGTAAAAATCCACTGCTTGTGCAAACACCTCGAGGTACAACTCTGTCAGTAAGACCCTGTTACTATTGTTGATGACATTCCGGTAGCCACCGATGGACGAGAACCTTACCTATTGGTCCGCCTCGTTCAACGAGCAGGAAAGTGGTTCTCTTCGTCCCTCGCCCTTGGTACCAACGTTGATGCCGACATAACTGACATGGTACTCTCTGACATGCCTTGCTATCATGACCGTGAAAGATGTCACTGCTCCTATTAAAAAAACACACATGGTGGGCCCATAACCCACAGTTCCACAGGATCGAAACCTGACTGTCCTGTACACCCCTATTCCCAAGGTTATTCCTCGCGCGTGGACTCGTATGTAATCCACGGGCCACTGTCCTATTGATCTATTCTGGTATCAGACGCAATACTTACTCTCGCTACTCTGAACCCCTTTCTCACTCTGGTTCAGGCTTCGAGCAACTATCTATCCGCTTGGAGCCTATTATGGTACCTTCGTACCTTACTCTCGAGGTATTTCATATGTTCAACTCGAGAGATAATCTTATACTATTTCATGGGTTAACCCCAGATTGTTTCCCTCAAAAGCATTATGTCGTAGTGAGCTGCCCCTTATCTTTTCGTAAGTACGATGGAGTTCCCGAAGAAATGATGACAAGTTTATCATGATGCATCGGAATAAAGGATTGAAGACACCAGCGAAAGGGATTAACTTCTTTGAGAAGATCCGTTAGAATATCGTAACCAGAACTTTCCCCTTACCCCCCTCTTAAATCTCGGGACGAGATTTCTTGTAGTGGAGGAGATTTGTAACGCCCGGATAATCATGCTACAGTAATCTCACGTTGATGGTGCCACGTCACCTCTGTCACTGTAGTTAATCACGGGTTAAATCAAAACCGTTTCGAAATTCAAATTCAAATTGATGATGACAATAAAAGTTTTCAAAAATTAAAACTAAAAAGTTCGGTGGTTGTCATATATTACATCGGTAATTATGGTGGAGTGCACACATTTTTATAAAGTGTCTGAATATTTTAAAATGAATTAAAACAGAAAAGGAAAAAATAAGAAAAGAAAAAACAAACCGAATAAATAAAGGGAGGGGGGAAACCCCCTGGCCAACTGGGCCAAACGGCCCAGCCGACCGGCCCATTGGCCCATCCGCCCCCCCCCCCTCACTCCCTTAACCCCCTCGGGCGACGAAACCCTAGCCCCACTCCCCACTCGCTCTCCCCCCCTCCTCCCCGATCCAGATCGGATCGCGGGAACGAACCCCGTCGCCCCCTACGCCCAGCGCCGGCACGCCCCCCCCCACCAGGACGCCGCCTGGACCGCGCCGGCCGCCTCAACCGCAAGCCGCGCACCTCGGACCCGCCGTCCCCAGCGCATGTGGACGGCCCCGCCGTCGCCGCTTGACGCCGCCCCGCCGCCAGGACGACGCCACCTCGCCGTCCCCCTCCACTCCGTCGCTCGTCCCCGTCGTCCTCCCCGGCCTTCCCCAAGAACACTGCCGCGTGCCCTACACCCCCCCTGTGAGCTGCGCCCCTCCTCTCCTCTCTTTGCCCTCGCCCATTTGCGGTCACCGCGCCCCGGCCGCGCTCGCCGCGTCGATGGCCGCACCCCGGCGCCTCTCGACGCGCCCTGGCCATGCTCCGGCCGCGCCCATGGACGCACCCCCGCGCTCCCACTCGTCCTCTCCCCGCACTTGTTGCCGCCCCGGGCCGCCGTCCGGCCTCGCCACGGCCAACTACGGCGCCCGGCGCCCGTGCTGCACCGCCTCGTCCCCGCCATCTCCTCCTCCCGTGGCCTTGTGCCCTGCCTTCCCGTGCTGCCGCGCCGGGGCTTCGCTTTTCCGCCGCCCCCTGCAGCCTGTAGCTGCCGGCGCCTAACACGCGTCCCCCGCAACTCCCCGTGCACGGTGCTGCTCCCGTCGTCGCCGGCCACCTAGGCCCCAGGCGCGCTCGCCCTCGCCTCTCATGGCGTCGGGTGCGAGCACCCGCACCAGTTCGCTCGTCGCCCGCTTTCCCCTCGCCCGTTCGGGCGGTGCCCGTGGGCCTGACCCGTTAAGGCCCCTGGTCCAATGACAGCCGGGGCCCAGCCCCCAGAACGTTTTTTTTAAAAGAAAGGAATTAATAATAATAATAAATAAATAAATAAATAATGAAAACAATTAATTAATTAATTAATTAACTAACTAATTAACTTAATTAATTCTGATTAAATTAACTAATTAAGGTTAACTAACTTAATGATTAATTAACCTAATTAACTACTTTTAATTAATTAGTATGACAGTGGGGCCCACCCCGTAATTAATTATGATTAGTTTAAATAATATGTTAATTAAAATGTGTCACTGACCAGTGGGACCCACTGGTCAGGTTGACCAAGTCAACTCTGTTGACTGCTGACGTCAGCATGACATCATGCTGATGTCATAAATCCATTTTCGAATTAAATTAAATAATTAATTAAATTTCAGAAATTAATAGAATCTTTAGAAAATCATATCTTTTAATCCGTAACTCGGATTAAAATATTTTCAACATGAAAGTTGCTCAGAACGACGAGACGAATCCGGATACGCAGTTCGTTCGTCCGCCACACACCCCTAACCTATCGAACTCGCAACTTTCTCCCTCCGGCTCCTCTGCCCGAAAACACGAAACACCGGGGATATTTTCCCGAATGTTTCCCCCCCTTAACCGGTATCACCTACTACCGCGTTAGGGCACACCGAACACCGCGTATTGCCTTGTTATATTTTGTGATGCTTTGTTTGCTCTGTATTCATTATTTCTTCCCCCTCTTCTCTCCGGTAGACTATGAGACCGACGCTGCTGCTGACCAGTTCGACTACGGAGTTGACAACCCCTCTCTCTTGCCAGAGCAACCAGGCAAGCCCCCCCCCCCTTTGATCACCAGATATCGCCTACTCTTCTCTATACTGCTTGCATTAGAGTAGTGTAGCCTGTTACTGCTTTCTGTTGATCCTATTCTGATGCATAGCCTGACATTGTTGCTACATCTGTTGATACCTTACCTGCAATCCTGAATGCTTAGTATAGGATGCTAGTTTATCATCATTGGCCCTACATTCTTGTCAGTCTGCCTTGCTATACTATTGGGCCGTGATCACTCGGGAGGTGATCACGGGTATATACTATACATACACACATACTATACAGATGGTGACTAAAGTCGGGTCAGCTCGAAGAGTACCCGCAAGTGATTCACGGATTGGGGGCTGAAAGGACCTTGTCCCGACGGCCCTCTGTGTAGATCTTTGTGGCGGAGCGACAGGGCAGGTTGAGACCGCCTAGGAGAGAGGTGGGCCTGGCCCTGTTCGGCGTTCGCGGACACTTAACACGCTTAACGAGATCTTGGTATTTGATCTGAGTTGGCTACGAGCCTATACGCACTAACCATCTACGCGGGAGTAGTTATGGGTATCCCGACGTCGTGGTATCAGCCGAAGCACTTCAGACGTCAGCGACGGAGCGGCGCGCGCCGAATTGGACTGGAACGCCACTAGGCTAGGTCTGCTTTCGGCCGCGTACGCAACGTGCAGGTGTGCTATGGGCGATGGGCCCAGACCCCTGTGCGCTTAGGTTTAGACCGGCGTGCTGGCCTCTCTGTTGAGCCTAGGTGGGGCTGCGACGTGTTGATCTTCCGAGGCCGGGCATGACCCAGGAAAGTGTGTCCGGCCAAATGGGATCGAGCGTGTTGGGCTATGTGGTGCACCCCTGCAGGGAAGTTAATCTATTCGAATAGCCGTGATCTTCGGTAACAGGACGACTTGGAGTTGTACCTTGACCTTATGACAACTAGAACCGGATACTTAATAAAACACACCCTTCCAAGTTCCACAGACAACCCGGTGATCGCTTTTCCACAGGGCGACGAGGGGAGGATCGCCGGGTAGGATTATGCTACTGCGATGCTACTGGAGATGCTACTTGGAGATGCTACTTGGAGATGCTACTTGGGGACTTCAATCTACTCTCTTCTACATGCTGCAAGACGGAGGCTGCCAGAAGCGTAGTCTTCGACAGGATTAGCTATCCCCCTCTTATTCTGGCATTCTGCAGTTCAGTCCACCGATATGGCCCTTTACACATATACCCATGCATATGTAGTGTAGCTCCTTGCTTGCGAGTACTTTGGATGAGTACTCACGGTTGCTTTCTCCCCCTTTTTCCCCTTTCCCTTCTACTGGTTGTCGCAACCAGATGCTGGAGCCCTGGAGCCAGACGCCACCGTCGACGATGATCCTACTACACTGGAGGTGCCTACTACTACGTGCAGGCCGCTGACGACGACCAGGAGTAGTTAGGAGGATCCCAGGCAGGAGGCCTGCGCCTCTTTCGATCTGTATCCCAGTTTGTGCTAGCCTTCTTAAGGCAAACTTGTTTAACTTATGTCTGTACTCAGATATTGTTGCTTCCGCTGACTCGTCTATGATCGAGCACTTGTATTCGAGCCCTCGAGGCCCCTGGCTTGTATTATGATGCTTGTATGACTTATTTTATTTGTAGAGTTGTGTTGTGATATCTTCCCGTGAGTCCCTGATCTTAATCGTACACATTTGCGTGCATGATTAGTGTACGATTGAATCGGGGGCGTCACACACGCCCATCCCAACCCACACCATGACTACGCGTGCTCAGGCTGGCAAGTTCCTGCCCAACCCCAAATATGCCGACAGTCTCACTGCCACAGTCACCGACACCGCCATCTCACCCATACCCCGATCGGTGCGTTCTGCTTTGCAAGATCCATGTTGGCTGTCTGCTATGCAGGTGGAGTACCGGGCGCTGATGGAGAACGCAACCTGGCGGCTCGTACCACGGCCACCCGGCGTCAACGTCGTCACCGGCAAATGGCTGTTTCGCCACAAGTTCCAGGCGGACGGGTCGCTCGAACGGTACAAAGCACGCTGGGTCCTGCGCGGGTTCTCTCAGCGACCTGGCGTGGACTTCGACGAGACATTCTCTCCCGTCGTCAAGGCCGCCACGATCCGCGTCGTCCTCACCATTGCTGCCACGCGCAGCTGGCCGGTCCATCAAATGGACGTCAACAACGCCTTCCTCCACGGGCGTCTCTCCGAGCGCGTCTACTGTCAACAACCTGCGGGCTTCGTCGACACACACCACCCCGAGCACGTGTGCCTCCTCGACAAGTCGCTGTACGGCCTCAAACAGGCGCCGCGCGCGTGGTTTGCCCGGTTCGCGGCCTTCGCGCACCAGCTCGGCTTCGTCAGCTCACGCGCGGATCCCTCGCTGTTCGTGCTCCACTGCAGCGCGGGCGACGCCTACCTCCTACTCTACGTCGACGACATCGTCCTCACGGCCTCATCGATGGCTCTCCTTCAACGCCTGCAGCGTCAGCTCTCCGGTGATTTCTCCATGAAGGACCTTGGCCCCCTCCACTACTTCCTCGGGATCGCCGTCACCCGCACGGAACACGGCTTCTTCCTCTCCCAACAGAAGTATGCTGAGGAACTGCTCGAGCGTGCCAACATGGCGTCCTGCAAGCCGCTGCCCACGCCTGTTGACACGCACGGCAAGCTCTCTGTTGTCGACGGCGCACCCGTTCCGGACCCGACCGAGTAGCGCAGCATCGTGGGTGCCCTCCAGTACATGTGCATGACACGCCCTGACATCGCTTATGCAGTACAGCAATGCTGTCTGGTCATGCACGATCCGCGCGCACCGCACCTCGCCCTCGCCAAACGGGTGCTGCGCTACCTGCGGGGCACCACGTCTCACGGACTCCATCTCCAGCGCGCGCCGTCACTCGACCTGGTGGCCTACTCCGATGCGGACTGGGCCGGCTGCCCCGACACACGCCGCTCGACGTCCGGCTACGCCGTGTACTTCGGTGACTCCTTTGTCTCCTGGTCCTCAAAACGCCAGGCCACCGTGTCCCGCTCGAGCGCGGAGGCGGAGTACCGCGCCGTCGCCAACGCCGTTGCAGAATGCTGCTGGCTTCGACAACTCTTGGCAGAGCTCTCCGTTCCCATGCCAAAAGCGAGCGTGGTGTTCTGTGACAACATCTCCTCGGTGTACATGTCCGCCAACCCAGTTCACCATCGGAGGACAAAGCACATAGAGCTGGATATCCACTTCGTCCGCGAACAAGTGGCACTCGGCAAGCTCCGCGTGCTCCATGTGCCAACCACGCAGCAGTTCGCGGACGTGCTCACCAAGGGGCTCCCAACTTCGGCGTTCCAAGAGTTTCGTTCCAGTTTATGCATCCGTCCGCCGGATGCTTCAACTGCGGCGGGGTGTTAGTTGTATAGATGGAACCCCCGCTCGCCCACGTCCTGCATGCACTTGCATGCCCCTGTACACGATCACCACGATCGACCGCGCGCCCTCGCTAAGCGCTTGGCGCTCCCTCTGTACCTGCCCTATATAAACAGAGATCACACGCAGCACCACCTAAGGTGGATTGCTCAATCTTTCTCCCGTCCACACAATGTGTTATGCAAATCAAGTCTCACCCAGAGCGCAACTTGCTAGCCGGTCAACATCATCGAATATTATCGGCCGTCCGCGCGTTCATCAGCTCGGAGTAGAAACTAGATCTAGATGTGCTGCAGTTAATCTTCTTGTTTAGTTTGTTGTTGAAATTCCTCACTGCATGCCTCAGTTAAGCTAGCTCTGAAATACCTCTAGGGAGCGCGTGATACAAGGTGGGGTGCTCATTGGCCCCTATATAAGACGGCAGCATACCAAGCGTTTCACGGGTCAATCGACTTGTAGCAACATCTTCCTGGTGTGTACTTCTCCTTAACTTAGTTAACTACCAAGATCCTCTTGCATAAATGTCAAGCAATAAGCCGATGCTACATCATCACCTTCTTTTTTGTTTTCGCGGGGAATATCATCACCTTCTTGCTCAGCTAGAGCATTCAATCAATTCTTCAGGTGAATGACTGTGTACTGCCTTGTCATCTTTGTTTACCCATTTCTTCGGTAGGTATTGTACCATGCTTAACGCTTTAATTTTCTTGATCCAAGAGTTCACTGAAGAACATAAGTTCTATGGAGGCGAGCGGCGTGAAGTATCCAGAGCATGCAGGAGGGGGCACCGGAGCCAGCAGAGCAAAGACGCCGTGGCTGAAGGTTGTCGGGATGTCCGCTGAGAAGGCCAAGTAGGTCATCCTCAAGGAAAAGTCTTATGTCGTAATTGAGGTCCTCATAGTCGGCTCGCTGGTAACCCAGGACTTAGAGCATCTACGGTCCGACACCCCAAACCCACCTCAAACATCTGAGCGGACGATCCGGTCACTGACCGGTCATAAAACACTGACCTCAACGGGCGCGCCAAACAAGTCTTAAACGATCGTGCTGACGAGCACCCTCATATCCAGCCCAAATTTAGGGTGGATATGGGATGCCCGGGCACGTTCGCCATATCGGTCTCGGTCCTTGTTGCCCCACCCGACCCCATATACATTTCTCCTCATCCCCTCGCCAGACCAAATTCTATCCATTTCAATCCTCTCCACTCCACTCCTCTCCACCATCGAAGCTCCCGGCCGGCAATCTCTGGCCTTCTTCGGCATGGTGGGCAGAGGATCCGAGTCCTACACCTCCAGATACATGTACCCCAAGCTCATTCCACGCGGCCCAGAAGACGTGGTCGTCCGGTTTGCGCTCAAACAATCCCTGGAGGTAGGCGCCCGACGGCGGCACTATGACTCCTTCCGTCAAGAATCCATTGCGGCCCCCCAAATGATGCATGGATCTGGCGCTAGGTGTTCCATCACTATCTCACCGAAGGCAGCGCGGTCCGTCTGGCGTCCAAACCCGGTGGCGGACGCGCAACCTTCCCGTTGGACGCCAAGGGCATGGGAGCACCATGTCCATCGTCCAACGTAAACATACCGCGGCGTGCCCGCAGTGCGAGGCAGCGGGCGCGGGAGGCGGCGGTGGGTGCTGGCGAGCCGGAGCAGCATTCTTCGGTGCCCTACATGATGCACTACTCTGGGCGGTGCAACCGCGTCGCGGTGGATGTCGCTGGCTGCTGCGGCGAACCGACTTGACTCGGCTCGGGCCTGTGCCGGTCGGATATGATACGCGTTGCTCTCATTCTCTCTCTTTTTTCCATCCGATGCTTTTCCTATTCTTTTTCTTTTGATTTTTTAACACGGTACAGACACCGACTGTTGACCAGTGGCGGCTCCAGGGATTTGCAACCGGGTATTCATGTGTATTCATTTTTTTAAAATCATTGCTGTTTTTCAAAAATTGTCACTCTTTTGCCAAAATCAACACTGTTTTGTAAAAATCATGGGTATTCACATGAAGATCCAAGAATACCCCTAGCGCCGCCCCTGCTGTTGACATCACATTTTGGCATGGTCAAAAACATAATTAAGAAGGCTTCAAATGAAAAAGTGCTCAAAGTAAGATAGTTTCGTATCATCAAAAGGAGAAACTTTAATATTTGGGCTGTAGTCATCCGATCTCATCTCTAAGGCCGAAGTTGCGTTTGAAGTACTGAGATTTTGTATTCAGAACACTATTTGGCTGATTATGCCCCCAAGATGGCCTCATATGGGAAAAGTTTCTACACGGATTGTCTTTGTCTTGTCGAATCGATTTTGATATAAAAAACGTCTAAATCGAAGTTCATATGCAAAAGTTAGAGCCAAAATGGTGTGTTGCATAAGTCTGCCCCGAAAGTTCCGGGCAAAACTTCCGAGGAGCCCTGTTCAAGAATTCATCCGATTAACCAGTTAACTTGCCGATTAATCCTTACTCGTAGGGTCACCGAGTAGCCTATAAACTGATAAATCGACCGATTAATTGATTAAATGGCCGATTAACTTGCCGATTAGCCGATTAATCCCCTACTCATCAGCCAACCGAGCAGCTACCAGTTAACGATTTCCTCAACAATGCCGAGGAGGCTCCAAGACGGTTCCAGGCTGTTAATGAATCTGTAATTTTGACTTGTCTCCGGTTTTTTTGGTCACTTTGTGATGATTGCTTAATCCTGAGTATGTTCTGCCTAGTGCATCCGACGACTCATCCATGCATGCTGCTGCAATGCCCATCTTCATCTTTGTGTGGAACCAGTCAAATCTGTGATTTTTTGTAACCAGTCAAATCATTGATTTTTTGTGCAGAAGGACCACCAAGATCGCACACCCTAGCTGACCAGGAGGACACCGTCGTCCACCACCCCAACCACCACAAAAGGTCGACATCGATGCTGGCAACCGGAATGGCATCACCATCAGCAACACACATGTATGTATCATACATCCAGCTCATTTGATTGACAAACAAGTTCCTTTTGATATGATGAGTGTTACTCCAAAATCTGAATAGCATTGATATCATGAATGTTTTGAAGTCTGAACTCCCTTGGTATGATGAATGGTTCAGTTGAATCCAAATCTCTTAACCCGCATGAATGATGCATCCACAGCTGCTGATGTAGGATAGATACATTGGTCTTGTATGATGCTTGTGTGGTTGTTGGTCACGTACTAGTTATGTTTGTTTTTCAACTGAATAGTGTTATTTCACTTTGTACCCCCATCTAAGCTGCTCACTGTTTTTGTACCTAATTGCTACTCGATGTAAAAAATGAGTAAACTTTATATGGCAAAAGGTTGTGCATTTACCGATGAACCATTTTTCGCACATGAAAGATTTTTTTGTCCATGATTATGGATGATCCTCATGTGTCCTCTTTAATTGTTGAACATGCTGTAATCAAGTAGAATGAGATTCTGGTTTGTGAAACTGTCGATGAATCTTTAATTTGACGGGTCTGAGGTATATTTTTTCAAGTTGTGATGGCATAGTGCTAAATCCTGAGCATGTTCCACCTAATGCAACGAACTGTTTCATGGGCCCATCTTCAACTTAGCTCTTGCTGCATGATGGATGGTCACAGACTAGTTAAGTAGGTTGTTTTGCCACCAAATAAATGGTGTTCCAGTTTGGGATCTACAAATGACATAATAGCATGTTCTTAAGTTTGGGATATACATTTATGTGTAACAGTGAATTCTGTCTTGGAAGGCACGGTCCTTATTTTCTGTTGATTCATTGTACATCGCATGACAATCTCTAAGAAGGTTGTGCATTTACTGATCAATCATTTCTTGCACATGGACGATTTTGTTGTCCATGATTAGGGCCGAACCTCATATGTCCTCTATATATATAGTCATTACCATGGATGCACCATGTGCGTCGGCCGACATAAACATGGTGCGGCGTGCCCGCCGTGCGAGGCTGCAGGCGCAGGAGGCGGCGGTGGACGTTGGCGAGGCGGAGTCGCATTCTCCGGCGCCCCAATGGTGCACCACTCCGGGCACCACAACCGCATCGTGGGGGAAGTCGCCGGCTCGCTCCAGGACAGACCCATCATCGATATGACGTCTACCGGCACCGTCCGAGTTCCAGGCTCCGGCGAGGAAGCATAGGGCATTGGGAGACGGTGACGCCTTGAGTCCCGCGAGCCGGCTCGTGTCCCATGCCCGAATGTACCTTGCTGACGACCGGACCAACACTTTGGGGAGTGCAGCCGGCCGCCGGACATGGGCGCCGTCGAGTTAGACGAGCTCCGCATAAAGATCGGTTTATGTTGCATGTAATAATATGGATTTGAGATTTCTAATTTGAGGTATCCGGATTCTGGTTGTAGAATGAATATTTAAGACGTGACCGGTTACTATACGTGGATGCGTTACAGTGCGCCCGGTGGACTTCTGAGGGGTCGGATTTGCAAGTCTGGCTGTAGAAGCTCTTAAGCCTGACCGTGTGCGAGGAGAGATTTTTCCAACTTATTGCAAGGGTATTTGATGTCTCTTACACAGGTCCAGGTTTTCCATTCCCTAAAAGAAAAAGGTTGCATGCATGCATTATTAACTGAGTACTACTGTTGACTGAAACATCACCATTCAGCAGAGCAAGCAAGCAAGCAGAGCTTCCTCTACACATTGTTTTGATTGATGCAGCTGTTTTTTTCTTTTTAAAGAAAAAAAAAGCGCACGTATAGTATAGACATGAATGCGGCTACTGGTTTCAAGTTTGAAGCAAGCAGCTAGCTGGTACTACTACTAGTGCGTCAAGTCAAAAAGAAGAAATCTCGCAAAAAAAAAGTCAAAAAGAAATTAAAAAAGGGCTTAAATTAAGGAAAACGGCAGCACGTGTGAAGGACTGAATCAATGCATAAGTTAATTTTGGATTGGACGGCCGCGTACGTGCAAATCATCACTTTTTATTTTTGATTGGTTACATGAGTGGGAGGGAGATTTTCTTAGGGAAGGGAGGAGGGAAATTAATTAGTGGTCGGTTGTTTGGGTTTGCAATGATGATCCATCTGAAGGGACCGGCTCGTACGTTATACGGAAGAGAGAAAAAACGAGAGAGAAAGGGAGAATGGATCCGGTGTGGAATACGTACATACACCGGCACGTACGAGTGCATAAGTATCCTTTTCGTCGATCCAAAAGTATCCTTCTTTTTTTCCGTGACTGCCTAGATGAGATCCACAGCAAAACTTTGAGACTCGGAAGAAAGGACGACGACCCATGTCAACGACCAGGCGCTACTTGGACGCCTCTCTGCGGCTCCACAACGACCCAGCGATGCAGCTTGTCAAACCCTCGTCGACCGATCCGCCTACATGGTCCACCGCCAACTTAAAAAAGCATGCACCGCCAACTCAAAATCAAACTCACCTTTCCTTCCTTCTTTGCAAGAGCTAATATGAGTTCCCGAGTCCGATCCGACAAGCTACCGGATTCCACACAAATTCGGTTTGGTGTGTGTCAATATTAACGCCCGGGCCGGGGTTGAGACGTAAATGCGGCCCTTTCTCCAACTCAAACAAGCACCGTCAATGGCGCCAGAGAAACGCCACCGACAAAACACGATATGTGCGGCGACACCAGCTTTGGAGATCCGGAGGCTCTCCCGGCTGATCCCTGCTCGAGTTCATGCTACGGAACGACTTTGCCACGCTCATCCGATGCACCCCCGTCTGCAAGAACCTTCGTCGTGAAATTCTAAGCCCGCCGTTCATCCGCCGGGTCACCCAACAGCAGGCGGCCCCCTCCATCCTCGCTGACCTCTCCACCTATAACAACTACTGGCGCCTCACTCTGGTACACCCAATCACGACTACCGCGGTGTCCTTCTGCCACAACCACCTGTCGCCCTTCATATCGCGCCATGGCGCCAATCTCGTCGACCGGTACTATCCGGTGACGTCCCGCGGCGGCCTCATCGTCCTTTGCCGCGAGTCAGAGGGCTCCTCCGGCCTGTGCGTGTACGACCCCATGACAGGCCATCTTACCTTCCTCTCAAAACCATCTCAGATTAGCATATGCAATGTTCAAAAATATGTCTTGCTCACCGTGGCCGACAGCATCAACTGCTCCTTCATGCTGATCTTCATCGTTTTCAACGGATCGAGCATCAACGTATACATCGCCACATCCTCCTCTAGTAGCTGGGGTGTTATCACTTCTGCGAGCAACCGAGACTATACATGCTGGTCGACCAGGAACCACAACGACCCCGTCGTCCTCCGTGACGGTGTCATCCACTGGCTAGCATACACCGGTGATCGAATCGTCATGTACGATGAGCGCACAAGGATGCCAGGACTTGTGATGCTCCCAGCTACGAATTGCATGGCAAACCAGCTCCACTTGGCGACGTCGCCTGGCCGGAACCTACTGGAACTGTTGGCTATAAACAAATTTAGGATATACGTACGTGTGGTTACAACTCCCTCAAGTCTCAACAGGTCGTGGTGGCTGGGTACTTGAAAGTATCATTGACAGAGATAGAGGAGGGACTAGGCGCGTCCGGCGTCGTGCACAAGATGCTCGTGTTGAGCGTTGCCCGCCTGAAGTACGTACATGGTGCACAAGATGCTCATGCACACATCGTTGCTCGTTGCATTACATCGATTCACTCGAGCCACGTGTAGGCATGTACTCATTCTTGTGTAAATATTTTTTAATACTAAGAACGTCCTAATTGATGCATGTGGGCCTAGCCCAGCATAAAGACGTCTGCCTCCTCAAAGGAAATGTCTGATGCATGCATGGTTGCACGCCTGCCCACACACTCATCCATCCTAGACTTTTTTAATCCCACCTCGCCGGGGGAAGAAGGTTGTGAGTAGCATATAAGGATCTCTCCTTGTTGCATAGAATACTACATGCGTATGCACAGAGGCTTGGTATAGCGCGTGCGCTCGCGTGAATTAACGCCTGGACTTGGGATTTTGGACGCTTGGCGCGGCCGGCCGCCTCCGCCTCCGCCTCCATTCTCTTCTTTTTCTATGAAAGCCTAGAGCCGACGACCGGACCAACACTCTGGCTGCAGCTGGCCGCTGGACATGGGCGCGGCGGAGAGTTCGAGAGTATCCAGCTCATAGGTAAACTAGAAGGTCGTGTCAAGTAGTCCAAGGCTGGCATCATGGTGCTACTTTCTGGCCTTCTCCCTAATCCCAAGCTGGAGACGGCCGTGCTCTCCATCTGGTACTACTCCAGTCTCCAGTATATATCATGTGTGCATGTTAATTGCTTCTGATCTTTTTTGACTTCTTTTGACCTAGCTTGAACACAAACTCCTTGACGGGTACGGTCCCGAATGGACTCTCTGCGGCCATAAGGTCGGTCATGAATTTCCACTAATCAACGTGCTAACTAAAGCCTAGCTAGAATGATGGATGGATGGATGGATTTGCATGCATGCAGTAGGCGCGTATCCAACGAACTTGGAGCTGGGCGACGGCGGCCAGCCCTTTTGGCAGCCCGTGTTGTCATCTTGTTGGCATTCATTGTAGGCACGGCGGAAGGGCTTGTCATGGTCCTGGTGCGCAGATTATGGGGCTATGCCTACAACAACGACAAGGAAGTGATTGACTATGTTGCGAGGATGATGCTCATCCTTTCGATCTCCGTCTTCTTCGACGGCTTCCACTACGTTCTCTCGGGTGTGTACAAACCATGCCATGCATATGTTTTGCTCCGGCTTGCTATCTGTTTCGATGCAGGAGTCGCCTGCCATTCATTCCCTTCACGCGATTCCCGGCCTTCTTCTTCATCAGCTACGGAGGTGCCAACACTGGAGGAGCCAAGGGCTGGGTTGGAGGGTTTTGGCTGACTTTGATGGCCCGCGGCTGGTAGAACAACATTGTTGCATTTCATGCACATGGTGAACGAGCAAGAAATTTAAGTTGTTTATTTTGCAGGCATTATTAGGGGCAGCGGACAACAAAAGATTGGCGCTTTGGTCAACTTCGTTGCGTATTACCTTGTTGGTATCCGTGCAGCATTAGTTTTCACCTTCGTCTGCCATCTTGGAGGAATGGTACGTAGTATATACTATCCCAACCTAGCATTTGGCTAGTAATAACTGGGAGATTTTTTTCAGCTCCATCGATGCATATGCATGCAGGGGATTTGGTTGGGAATACTAAGCGGGCTGGTGGCGCAAACGGTCATGCTTCTCCTCATTTCCTTTTGCACCACTAATTGGGACAAACAAGTGAGCACATACTATAAGACTAATTAAGCTTAATTTCATGGGTCATGCATGTTTCCGGTTGGTTGACAATATCTATGTGTTTAATTCGGTGTGGTTGTGCAGGCGATGAAGGCAAAGGAAAGAATTTCAACTTGTTCGCTTCCAGGAGAAACATCATCGACCACATGACATTTTATATGTTTCAGTCTCTCAGGTCCAATACTATACTCGTGGCCTCCATAAAACCTAGATTTGCTGATCCCGCTTGTTGGAAAGCCATAATGACAGTCAAAGATGTATACATGGCTGGTACAAAATTGGTGCTGAATAATGGTAATTTGATCGTCTTATGGAAAGATCCATGGTTAAATAATATGACTCTGGAGAATCAGTTCCCTATTTTATTTGATATTTGTCAGAATCAAGGTTGTACTATTTCTGAATTTGCATCATCTGATTATCAGTTACAATTTCGTCATAGGTTGTGTGATTATAATTTGATGCGCTGGAATGTGATTAGTGACAATGCTAGAACTCTCAACTTAACTGATGTTACCGATGGTGTGATGTGGTCCTTTTCTTAGAATAATTTGTTCACTATGAATTTCTCTATAATTGGAAGGAACGTGGGATTCCCGGGGCTTATAATCAGTAGATTTGGAAAGCTTTGTTTGCTTTGATTTTTTTTTGCCAATTATTCCAAAATTCCGTTCGTACCAGAGATAATTTGCGGAAAAGAAACTGGACTGGGAATCCACTTTGCTCATTTTGTGACAATGTTGAGACTGTTGTGCATCTTTTCTACTCATGTTGTGTTGCTCAATCCATTTGAGGAATCATTGGTAGAATCCGGGAGACTCTTGCTGGTAACATAACATGTATTCACACATGCGATAACTACAAGATTGCAACTAAAAAATGCAGCTTACATAGTAGCTACTTCGAAGAGTAGAGGGGTTTGTGTCATTCTGCCAGCTTGCTTCTTTACTCCTTGAACTTTATACTGTGTTCTTGTTCCGTGGGAATCAACCAAGGCATCTGACTTGTGAAGCTTTTGAGATACTAAATGGGTGGACCTGGGTAAGGCCTTTGAAACCACTGACATTTTCTCTTTGGCCTACTTCCTTGTTGTAATTGCCCTAACCAAAGAGATAGTACATAATATAACCACATAAGAGCTTGGAAATCAATACAACTACATTATATGTAGCGTAGTGAAAACCACCTGAAGACAGACGTGTGTATAGGGGTTAACTGAAGAGTAAAATGGAGGGCGGAAACATGAGAGTACATCATTAATAGGTCGGTTCCTCAAAAGCTACTGAACCGAAAGCTGAATACACACATAATGAACATATGCTGCTTCGATTAATGAAGTTTGCCCCTGCAAAAATAGACAAACAAACCAAAAAACTTGTTTAGATTTATCCACATCACAATAGATTCTCTGAATTAGTAGACATATATAGGGCTAAGACAAATGCTCAGTACGACCAGATCCTTACCCTGGGCCAGTTATTGCCCGGAAGCGTGGCTCTGTCCAACCTCGCCCCACAAACGGTTGTGCGAGTGCACGACCACCGACAACATATCCCTGCTTCCGTCTCCCGACAAGTTGACGATGGTACTGCACTGGGATAGAGGAAGGTAGGATGCTGAGTCGGATCCTGGGAGGCAGACGCCCGAGGGGAGAATCGGCAGCGATGCTCAGAGTCAGGACGCCAGGAAAACGGGCTCGGTCGGTTGGCGCCGCTGCTTTCCCCACCACCTCCGGAACCAAATTAGATCATCATGTCGTCGCCTCCTCCACCGCCGTCTTAGGTTGTTTCGTCGTGCTTTTGTGTTGGGCTTGTTGTACTATGTGTTGGGGAACGTTGCATAAAATAAATTTTTTCCTACGTTCACCAAGATCAATCTATGAGTTCATCTAGCAACAAGAGAGAGGAGTGCATCTACATACCCTTGTAGATCGCAAGCAGAAGCGTTCAAGAGAACGGGGTTGAGGGAGTTGTACTCGTCGTGATCCAAATCACCGGAGATCCTAGCGCCAAACGGACAGCACCTCCACGTTCAACACACGTATGGTCAGCGTGACGTCTCCTCCTTCTTGATCCAGCAAGGGGGAAGGAGAGGTTGATGAAGCACGACGGCGTGGTGGTGGATGCAGCAGGGATCCTGCAGGGCTCCGCCAAGCGACTACGGGAGGGAGAGGTGTAGCAAGGGGGGAAGGGAGGTGCCAGGTGTCAGGGTGCGGCTGCCCTCCCACCCCCTCTTTATATAGGGACCCCAGGTATGCGCCGGCCCTAGGAGATGGGATCTCCTAGGGGGGGGGGGGCGGCCAAGGGGGGAAACTTGCCGCCCAAGGCAAGTGGAGGCGCCCCCTTCCCTAGGGTTCCCAACCCTAGGCACAGAGGGGGCCCCAGGGGGGGGGGGGGCGCACCAGCCCACCAGGGGCTGGTTCCCCTCCCACTTCAGCCCATGGGGCCCTCCGGGATAGGTGACCCCACCCGGTGGACCCCCGGGACCCTTCTGGTGGTCCCGGTACAATACCGGTGAACCCCGAAACTTTTCCAATGGCCGAAACTTGACTTCCCATATATAATTCTTTACCTTCGGACCATTCCGGAACCCCTCTGACGTCCGGGATCTCATCCGGGACTCCGAACAGCTTTTGGTTTGCTGCATACTCATATTCATACAACCCTAGAATCACCGAACCTTAAGTGTGTAGACCCTACGGGTTCGGGAGACACGTAGACATGACCGAGATGACTCTCCGGTCAATAACCAACAACAGGATCTGGATACCCATGTTGGCTCCCACATGCTCCTCGATGATCTCATCGGATGAACCACGATGTCGAGGATTCAAGCAACCCCATATACAATTCCCTTTGCCAAACGGTATGTTACTTGCCCGAGATTCGATCGTCGGTATCCCGATACCTCGTTCAATCTCGTTACCGGCAAGTCACTTTACTCGTACCGTAATGCATGATCCCGTGACTTTGAGCTCATTATGATGATGCATTACCGAGTGGGCCCAGTGATACCTCTCCGTAATATGGAATGACAAATCCCAGTCTCGATCCGTGTCAACCCAACAGACACTCTCGGAGATACCCATAGTATACCTTTATAGTCACCCAGTTATGTTGTGACATTTGGTACACCCAAAGCACTCCTACGGTATCCGGGAGTTACACGATCTCATGGTCTAAGGAAAATATACTTGACATTGGAAAAGCTCTAGCAAAACGAACTACACGATCTTGTGCTATACTTAGGATTGCGTCTTGTCCATCACATCATTCTCCTAATGATGTGATCCCGTTATCAATGACATCCAATGTCCATAGTCAGGAAACCTTGACTATCTGTTGATCAACGAGCTAGTCAACTAGAGGCTCACTAGGGACATGTTGTGGTCTATCTATTCACACGTGTATTATGATTTCCAGATAATACAATTATAGCATGAATAAAAGACAATTATCATGAACAAAGAAATATAATAATAATCCTTTTATTATTGCCTCTAGGGCATATTTCCAACACTATGCCCACAGCGGAACTTGGGGCTGTTTGTGTCTGTGTGTGCGTGTGAGTGTTGGACTTGACTTGCGGTGGCATTGTGTGTTGGTGTGTGGTGTGTTCTGTTGTTACCTTGGTACTTTGTGCTTGGTGGTTGCTTTATTTATAAAGCGGGGCGAAAGCCTTTTTCGGTAAAACGGGCTCGGCAGGGGCAATCGACGGAGGAGCGAAAGGCAACATGCGTCTGGGCAGAGGGCCTCTTGTCCTCCACGTCGCCGATGGCATGGACATGAGGCGAGTACTTGGCGTGGCGCTGCGATGCTCCTTGACCGTGGTGCTTCAACGTCGGCTCTGTGGAGGATGGTGACCTTGGGGCGTGGTGCGAGCTAGATCTAGGGAGAGTGGTTTGGAGGGAGAAAGAAGCAGCGTGGGCGGTGAGATGCACTGTAGCAGTGAGCAGCGGCAGACTTGAAACCCTATCTGGGTCGAGAGGAGGAGGGGAACGATGTGGGTGAGAGGGCTACGGTTTTCAGGGGTTTCAGGGATAAACCGCTGGGGGAGATGTACCGTCTTTTATTTATTTATTTGAAATGGAACACACCGATTCCATAAATTAAACTGTCTGAGCCTCGGACGTTAGTGCACACTTCCTCAGGTTATGTACTCCATCCGAAATTAGTGCAGGTAGTGGAGGATAAGCAGTCCTCACCTCTTGCCTCATTGATGAGCACAATAGGCCAGGGTGGGCACCTTGGGGTCGGCCGTGATAGGCAGGGGCGATGCTATTGCGCGCGCTTGCTCTGGCGAGCGATTTCTGACCAGGTAGTTAGGTTTTATTAGGTAACCACGTCCAAACAGGTATCCCTTTAAATTAGGAAGGGGAGACAGATAAATGGAGAGATTAACCGTGGGAAGAGGGATTACAGAGAATATCTTACATGCCGACATTGAAATCAGGGGGGCCATAGATATTAGAGGGGAGATCTCTGTAAGCTCCAATTTAATTGGGCATCTCTAGGGATCAGACTACTGACACTTTGCTTGTTATCAGACTAGCAGAAAACCGAACGATTAGATGCATCATTGCCTTCCAATCTCTACTGATGTGGCCCATGCGTGGTTTCATAAGTTTAATGCTTCCTGACCCCGCAAAAAAAAGAAGTTTAATGCTTCCCGGAAACTACTTCCACCAAAATCGCGGTAGATTACCATTTGGAATCGTGGCACAAAATTAGCTTCCATGTAATTTTGTTTGTAAAACTAACTGCACCCAAAAATCTAGCATGGATAAAACTGTGATACGTCTCCAACGTATCTATAATTTTTGATTGTTCCATGCTATTATATTATATGTTTTGAATGATTATGGGCTTTATTATACATTTTTATTTTACTTTTGGGACTAACATATTAACCGGAGGCTCATCCCATATTGCTGTTTTATTGCCTGTTTCAGTATTTCGAAGAAAAGAAACATCAAACGGAGTCCAAACGGAATGAAACCTTCGGCAACGTGATTTTTTAGAAGAATATCATCCTGGAGACGTGGAGTTCAAGTCAGAAGATACTCGAGGACTCCACGAGATAGGAGGGCGCGCCCCTAGGGGGGGCCATGCCCCCCTATCTCATGGACCCCTCGAGCACCCTCCGACCGACTTGTTTCGCCTATATATGCCTACGTACCCTAAAACCATCGAATATCAAGATAGATCGGGAGTTCCGCTGCCGCAAGCCTCTATAGCCACCAAAAACCTCCCGGGAGCCCTTCCCGGCACCCTGCCGGAGGGGGGATCCATCACCGGTGGCCATCTTCATCATCCCGGCGCTCTTCATGACGAGGAGGGAGTAGTTCACCCTCGAGGCTGAGGGTATGTACCAGTAGCTATGTGTTTGATCCCTCTCTCTCGTGTTCTCTCTCGTGTTCCCTCTATGGCACGATCTTGATGTATCCCGAGCTATGCTATGTAGTTGGATCTTATGATGTTTCTCCCCCTCTACTCTCTTGTGATGAATTGAGTTTCCCCTTTGAAGTTATCTTATCGGATTGAGTCTTTTATGAGAACACTTGATGTATGTCTTGCCGTGCTTATCTGTGGTGACAATGGGATATCATGTGCCTCTTGATGTATGTTTTGGTGACCAACTTGCGGGTTCCTCCCATGAACCTATGCATAGGGGTTGGCACACGTTCTTGACTATCCGGTAGAAACTTTGGGGCACTCTTTGAAGTACTTTGTGTTGGTTGAATAGATGAATCTGAGATTGTGTGATGCATATCGTATAATCATGCCCACGGATACTTGAGGTGACAATGGAGTATCTAGGTGACATTAGGGTTTTGGTTGATTTGTGTCTTAAGGTGTTATTCTAGTATGAACTCATGAATAGATTGATCCGAAAGAATAACTTTGAGGTGGTTTTGTACCCTACCATAATCTCTTCGTTCGTTCTCCGCTATTAGTGTCTTTGGAGTGACTCTTTGTTGCATGTTGAGGGATTGTTATATGATCTATCTATGTTATTATTGTTGAGAGAACTTGCATTAGTGAAACTATGAACCCTAGGCCTTGTTTGCTATCATTGCAATACCGTTTAAGCTCACTTTTACCACTTGTTACCTTGCTATTTTTATAATTTCAGATTACAAATACCTTTATCTACCATCCATATTGCACTTGTATCACCATCTCTTCGCCGAACTAGTGCACCTATACATTTTACCATTGTATTGGGTGTGTTGGGGACACAAGAGCCTCTTTGTTATTTGGTTGCAGGGTTGCTTGAGAGAGACCATGTTTATCCTACGCCTCCTACGGATTGATAAACCTTAGGTCATCCACTTGAGGGAAATTTGCTACTGTCCTACAAACCTGTGCACTTGCAGGCCCAACAACGTCTATAAGAAGAAGGTTGTGTAGTAGACATCAAACTCTTTTCTGGCGCCATTGCCGGGGAGGTTAGCGCTTGAAGGTATATCTTTAGATCTTGCAATCGAATCTTTTTGTTTCTTGTTTTATCACTAGTTTAGTTTATAAAATAAAACTACAAAAAAATGGAGTTAAGTTTGTCTCATACGCTTCGTCTCTTTAATATCTTTCGTGAGTTTGATGGAAAGGAAAATTGTGCTCAAGTTCTAGAAGAAGAATGCATTAGAATGTTTGGTACTATATCTTTGAATGATAAGCATGATTGCAATGTTGTTAGTATGAATTCCTTGAATATCCATGATGCTAATGATATGCAAAGCCACAAGCTTGGGGAAGCTATGTTTGATGAATATGATATTTTTTGTCCCCCATGTTTTGATGAGAATATTTATTATGATGAAAGAATGCCTCCTATTTATGATGATTATATTGATGAAAGTGGGTTTGGAAAAGTGTCAACTTTATTTAGTGATGATTCCACTATTTCGGAAGAGGTTCCAATTGATTATGAGAAAAAAGTTGCTATCTATTATGATTATTGTGATGACTTGTATGCTATTAAGAATAGTGATAAACATGAAACTTCTCATCATGGTTTTAGTTTTCAATTGGATTATGCCTCACATGATAATTATTTTGTTGAGTTTGCTCCCACTACTATTCATGAGAAGAAATTTGCTTATGTGGAGAGTAGTAAATTTTCTATGCTTGTAGATCATGAAAAGAATGTTTTAGGTGCTGGTTATATTGTTGAATTCATTCATGATGCTACTGAAAACTATTATGAGGGAGGAACGTATGCTTGTAGGAATTGCAATAATATCAAGTTTCCTCTCTATGTGTTGAAAATCTTGAAGTTATGCTTGTTTTACCTACCTATGCTTGTTGATTATTGTTCCCATAAGTTGTTTCTCACAAAATCCCGGAAGACAATCAAAGAAACACCCCATGCTTCAAATTTGTCACATAACGGTTACCATACGTGCATGCTACAGGAATTGCAAACCTCAACACAAGTGTCTCTACAATCCACAACCACCCACTAGCATGACTCTAATATCACCATCTTTATATCGCAAAACTATTGCAAGGAATCAAACATATCATATTCAGCGATCTACAAGTTTATGTAGGATTTTATGACTAACCATGTGAATGACCAATTCCTGTCATCTCTCTAAATTGATATAAGTGAGGCAAGAGAGTTTAATTCTTCCTACAAAAGATATGCCCATGCTCTAACAAATATAAGTGAAGCAAAAGAGCATTCTACAAATGGCGGTTTTCTATGTGAAGAGAAACAGGCAATCCAAACTTCAAAAGATATAAGTGAAGCACATGAAGCATTCTATAAAGCCACACTCAAAAGATTTAAGTGAAGTGCAATGAGCATTCTATAAATCAACCAAGGAATATCTCATACCAGCATGGTGCATAAAGGAAAAGTGAAAACTAAATGCTAAAGATGCTCCAAGACCTGCACATATCGCATGAACGAAACGAATCCGAAAACATACCGATACTTGTTGAAGAAAGAGGGGATGCCTTCCGGGGCATCCCCAAGCTTAGACACTTGAGTTTCCTTGAATATTTACTTGGGGTGCCTCGGTCATCCCCAATCTTGAGCTCTTGCCTCTCTTCCTTTTCCTCATATCGAGACATCCTCGATTAGACACTTCATCCACACAAAACTTAAACAGAAAACTCGGTAAGATCCATTAGTATAATAAAGCAAATCACCACTCTAAGTACTGTAGCAAACCAATTCATATTTTGTTTTTGCATTATGTCTACTGTAATATAGCTTTTCCATGGCTTAATCCACTGATTGAAATTGCTAGTTTCATCAAAACAAGCAAACTATGCATCAAAAACAGAATCTGTCAAAAACAGAACAGTCTGTAGCAATCTGAACATTCACCATACTTCTGGTACCCCAACAATTCTACCAAAAATTAGGAAAATAAACAAGTTGCACAAAATACAGTGCAAATAGAATCAGAACCATTTGACTTTCCAGTGAAAAAATGTAAAATCGCGCACTACAGCCAAAGTTTCTGTCCTGCAACGTACAAACCAACAAGCATTGTAAACATCCTAAAGGCAAACCTTAGCACATTATTTTTATAATACAATGGAATTGTACAAGGGGATAATTATTTTTGATGAAAAGTTTCTGTAATTAAGATTCACAAAGTTTCCGTGAGCATGAACAAAGTTCAAGGCTAGCTCCCACTTCAACAATGCTTGTCTCTTTCACTTTCGCTTTTCTTTTTGAAAAGTATTGGGTTCCCCTTTTTTTAGACTTTATAAAAGCACTCAACAGAAAAAAATGACTCACTAAAACTTCCGGGTTGTCTCCTGGCAGCGCTTTCTTTAAAGCCATTAAGCTAGGCATATAGTGCTCAAGTAATGGATCCATCTGGATCCCAAGGTATATCAAAGCCAATTTTAATTAACAATGATTTGTAATTTAGTAGTGAGCACAAAGTAACATATATCATGCAACAATGAAGTCTAACTCTCTTCCTATGCATCGGCATGTCATAAAAGAACAATTCATGCACACCAAGTAAAGGCCAATGCATAGTATAAGTAGTTTCTTGCAATTTTATCATATTGGAAACATAGAGAGGTGGAGATATAGTCCCTCTCTCATAATAATTGCAAGTAGGAGCAGCAGGCACATGCATGTTATATCTATCAAAATTATCATGTGCAACAGTAAAAGGCAACCCATCAATATAATCCTTAATAAGCACAAACTTCTCCGATATAGTGTAGTTTGGAGAATTCAAAAAGATAATAGGACTATCATGCGTGGGTGCAATAGCAACAATTTCATGTTTAACATAAGGAACTATAGCAAGTTCATCTCGATAAGCATAATTCATATTGGCATCATGGCCACAAGCATAGCAAGCATCATCAAAAAGGGATATTTCAAACAAATTCAAGGGATCATAGCAATCATCATAGCAATCATCCTTCGGTAAGCACAAAGGGGAATTAAACAATGTATGAGTTGAAGAGTTACTCTAGCAAGCATCTGCAACTACTAAAGGTTCATTAAGGTAAAACCCAACCATAGCATTAAAGCATCAAGTCCCCTTTATCCCATACGCAACAACCCCCTTATTCGGGTTTGTGTTTCAGTCACTCACGCAACCCACTATAAGCGAATCATGAACGCATTGCAACACCATACAGCGGGAATCCCTCACACTTGCACGACACGGAGGGCACCATAGGACAGCACCAATAATAAAACATGCAACTCAAACCAATCACGATCATCAATTAATCCATAGGACAAAATAGATCTACTCAAACATCATAAGATAGCCATACATCATTGGGAAATAATATATATCGTTGAGCACCATGTTTAAGTAGAGATTACAGCGGGTAAGAGAGGGGTTACACCGCTGCATAGAGGGGGGGAGAGTTGGATATGAAGGCGGTGAAGTTGTTGGTGAAGATCGCGGTGATGATGATGGCCCCCGGCAGCGTTCCGGCGCCACCAGAAGCAAGGGGGAGAGAGCCCCCTTCTTCTTCTTCTTCCTTGACCTTCTCCCTAGATGGGGGAAGGGTGTCCTCTCTGGTCCTTGGCTCCCATGGCATGGGAGGGGTGAGAGCCCCTCCGAGAATGGATCTATCTCTCTGTCTCTCTCTGTTTCTGCGTTCCCTGATTCTGCCCCTTCACCGGTTTTTTTATATCCGAAGATCCGTAACTCCGATTGGGGTAAATCTTTCGCCCAGATTTTTCTCATAAAATTAGCTTTCTTGCGGCAAAAAGAAGAGCGTCAACAGCCTTACGGGTGGCCCAGGAGAGCGCCAGGCACGCCCAAGGGGGAGGGCGTGCCCCTATCTCCTGGCCAGCTCGGGCACCCTTTCGCGTTGATTCTTCCTCCGGAAAATCCCAAATATTCCAAAATAATTCTCCGTCCGTTTTTATCCCGTTTGGATTCTGTTTGATATTGGGTTTCTGCGAAACATAAAACATGCAACAAACAGGAACTGGCACTGGGCACTGGATCAATATGTTAGTCCCAAAAAGTAGTATAAAAGGTTGCCAAAAGTATATGAAAGTTGAATAATATTGGCATGGAACAATCAAAAATCACAGAGTCATCATTGGTGGAATAAGATGCAGCTTTGTGAAACTGACCATCGAATGGACGAGTGCCCTCATCAATAACAGTGGCTTTGCCTTTCTGATCAGCTGAGGAAATAGTCCGTTTGAGGACTTCCATAGGAGGCAAGAAGCTGAGGTGATTCTGATAATCCGCCTTGTAATGAATTGAAGACCTTGATCTGATGAATTTCATGATCCAAGGAGCATAAGGCTTCAACTCAAAAGGTGACAAAGCAGCATTAGCCAAAGTCCTCATGAGGAAATCATGGTAGTTGATAGGAATGCCATGTATGATGTTGAAAAGCAGATTCTTCATGTTGCCAACAACCTCTTGTTCTGTAGAGTTGTGGCCCTTGATTGGACTGATGGTTTTGCTCAGAGTGTGATATATTGTCCTTGGCACATATAGCAAGTCCTTCACGAGGAATGTGGTCCTTGGAGCTTGGCCAGCCTGCAAAGGCTTCATCAGCACTTGCATAAGATGATTTGAAAGTTCAAGTTCCTCATACATGAGCCTTGCGCCTTCAGCGGGAGGACTGACTGGAATGACATGAAGCAATTCAGAGGCTAGGGCTTTGTAATACGTACATACACCGGCACGCACGAGTGCATAAGTATCCTTTTCGTCGATCCAAAAGTATCCTTCTTTTTTTCCGTGACTGCCTAGATGAGATCCACAACAAAACTTTGAGACTCGGAAGAAAGGACGACGACCCATGTCAACGACCAGGCGCTACTTGGACGCCTCTCTGCGGCTCCACAACGACCCAGCGATGCAGCTTGTCAAACCCTCATCGACCGATCCGCCTACATGGTCCACCGCCAACTTAATAAAACATGCACCGCCAACTCAAAATCAAACTCACCTTTCCTTCCTTCTTTGCAAGAGCTAATATGAGTTCCCGAGTCCGATCCGACAAGCTACCGGATTCCACACAAATTCGGTTTGGTGCGTGTCAATATTAACGCCCGGGCCGGGGTTGAGACGTAAATGCGGCCCTTTCTCCAACTCAAACAAGCACCGTCAATGGCGCCAGAGAAACGCCACCGACAAAACACGATATGTGCGGCGACACCAGCTTTGGAGATCCGGAGGCTCTCCCGGCTGATCCCTGCTCGAGTTCATGCTACGGAATGACTTTGCCACGCTCATCCGATGCACCCCCGTCTGCAAGAACCTTCGTCGTGAAATTCTAAGCCCGCCGTTCATCCGCCGGGTCACCCAACAGCAGGCGGCCCCCTCCATCCTCGCTGACCTCTCCACCTATAACAACTACTGGCGCCTCACTCTGGTACACCCAATCACGACTACCGCGGTGTCCTTCTGCCACAACCACCTGTCGCCCTTCATATCGCGCCATGGCGCCAATCTCGTCGACCGGTACTATCCGGTGACGTCCCGCGGCGGCCTCATCGTCCTTTGCCGCGAGTCAGAGGGCTCCTCCGGCCTGTGCGTGTACGACCCCATGACAGGCCATCTTACCTTCCTCTCAAAACCATCTCAGATTAGCATATGCAATGTTCAAAAATATGTCTTGCTCACCGTGGCCGACAGCATCAACTGCTCCTTCATGCTGATCTTCATCGTTTTCAACGGATCGAGCATCAACCTATAAACCGCCACATCCTCCTCTAGTAGCTGGGGTGTTATCACTTCTGCGAGCAACCGAGACTATACATGCTGGTCGACCAGGAACCACAACGACCCCGTCGTCCTCCGTGACGGTGTTGTAAGACAATAGGCTTTGGGGGGAACCGGCACAACCCTCTAGGGGTGGCCTATCACATATATATATAATGAGGTGGTATACAACGTTACAATATACACATGTAAATACAGTCTAACACCCTCCCTCAATCTTAGCCACTTTCTAATGAATCTAGAAGGGTAAGATTGCGCCTGCAAGTCTCAAACTGTGGCAAAGGCAATGGCTTGGTGAAGATGTCAGCAAGTTGATCCTTGGAAGAAATAAACTTGATCTGTAGTTGCTTCTGAGAGACACGTTCACGCACAAAGTGATAGTCAACTTCAATGTGTTTCGTTCGGGCATGGAATACCGGATTTGCAGAAAGGTATGTAGCACCGATGTTATCACACCAAAGAACAGGAGGCTGTGATTGGGGTATACTTAACTCCTGAAGCAAGTTCTGTACCCAGATAATCTCTGATGTGGCATTGGCCACAGCCTTATACTCAGCCTCAGTACTGCTACGCGAGACAGTAGCCTGTTTCCGAGCACTCCAGGCAATCAGGTTAGAGCCAAAGAAGACAGCATAACCCCCTGTGGATCGCCTGTCATCCGGATTGCCAGCCCAGTCTGCATCAGAATATGCTGAAAGACAACCAGAGTCAGACGGCCGAATATGCAAACCATGAGCCACCGTGAAACGTATATAGCGCAAAATCCGCTTAACAGCAGACCAATGAGTGTCACGGGGTGACTGCAGATACTGGCAGACTCGGTTAACAGCATAGGAAATGTCTGGTCGCGTGATCGTCAAGTACTGGAGCCCACCAACAATACTCCGGTACTCGGTCGCATCAGAAGAAGAAAGAAGCACACCATCAACAGCATTGAGCTTATCAGTGGTAGACATGGGTGTAGTCGTCGGTTTGCACTTAAGCATCCCAGCTCGCTGCAACAAATCCAGAGAGTACTTCTTCTGCGTCATAACAAGGCCAGCAGCACGAGAAGTAACCTCCACACCAAGAAAGTAATGAAGCTTCCCAAGGTCCTTGACCGCAAAATCAGCACCAAGTGAGCGAACAAGCGCAGTAGCAGCCGACTGAGAGGAGCTGACCAAAATGATATCATCTACATAGACCAACAAGTACATAGTAACCTCAGGCCTTTGAAGAAGAAACAATGAGGAGTCAGCAGTTGATGATGCAAAACCATGAGCACGAAGAGCCATTGCAAGACGAGCATGCCAAGCACGAGGAGCCTGCTTCAGACCATAAATTGCCTTGGACAGACGATAGAGATGATCAGGGCGATCCGGATCAGAGAAACCCGGAGGCTGGCGCATATAACCTCCTCCGCCAAGACACCATGAAGAAAAGCATTTTGAACATCAAGCTGACGAAGAAACCAACCTCGAGTAACAGCCAGAGAGAGAAGAAGTCTGATGGTAGTAGGCTTGACCACTGGACTAAAGGTGTCTTCATAGTCAAGTCCAAAACGCTGTCGAAAACCACGAGCAACCAGACGAGCCTTATAGCGCTCAATGGACCCATCAGAATGCTTCTTCACTTTGAAAACCCATTTGGAATCAATGACATTTACCCGTGATTGTGGAGGAACAAGAGTCCATGTCTGATTGCGAAGAAGCGCTTGATATTCCTGCTCCATGGCCTCTCTCCAATGAGGAATGCGCATAGCAGCTTGATACGTGCGTGGCTCAGAGAATGGATCTGCGAGAGCAGCAGACATGCACGCCGCTAACCAAGCAACTGTGCCATTGTGACGTTGCTTAGGCTGAAAAATGCCACTCCGATTGCGCGTATGTGGACGTAGAGCAGCAGCAGGAGCCGGCGGAGGCGAAGGTGACGGAGACGTGACGGTCGCCGGAGATGCAGGAATCACCTCAGGCGAGCTCGGGACAGACGACTCCGGGCTGCATGGCGAAGACTGGCCCGACGACAGGGGCTCAGAGGCCATGGGCGAACCGAGGGTGGGCGAGGCCAGCTCCGGTGACACCGGCCCAGACGGCCTTGGCGAGGCGAGAGCAGGCGAGGCCGGCCCTGGTGAGAAGGGCCCAGACACCCTGGGCGAGGCAGGGGCGGGGGAGGCCAGGCCTGGTGAGGACTGCCCCGACGCCCTGGGCGAGACGGGGACCGAGGAGGCCGGCCCAGTCGGCGGGGTTGCAGGGCGCGACGATGGCGAAGGCAGCCCAGAAGCCAGAGGCGACCGGGCCAGGACGTCGATCGGCCGTGCATGAGCACGGAAACCGAGGCCATGCAGGGGCGCCATGTGCTCCTTATGCACAACAGAAGGTGCCGAGGATGAAGGCGATGGCGACGAAGAGGAAGATGGCGCTTCCAGAATCTCCAAACGAACCCCACGACCAGTGCCTGCACCATGGTTAGGCAACAATAGAGGAGAATATGCAACATCATCAAATTGGTCAGAAGCAACAGAGGATGAATGCATGACAGGTGGCTCGGTAGTGGACACAGGGAGTTTGGCAAAGGGAAAAACATGCTCATCAAACACAACATCGCGAGAGATGTAGACACAATTAGTGGGAACATGAAGACATTTGTATCCTTTATGAAGAGAGCTATAACCAAGAAAAACACACTTCTTGGAACGAAACTCGAGCTTACACTTGTTATATGGACGGAGATGGGGCCAGCAAGCACACCCAAACACCTTGAGAAAGGTGTAGTCCGGTTGTTCATTAAGGAGAACTTCAATGGGAGTCTTCATATTCAAAACACGAGTGGGAGTACGATTGATGAGAAAACATGCAGTGGTGAAAGCATCACTCCAAAAACGAAACGGAACAGATGCATGGGCCAAAAGAGTCAGACCAGCTTCAACAATGTGACGATGCTTACGTTCTACTGAACCATTCTGCTGATGTGTATGTGGACATGCTAAACGGTGAGTGATCCCAAGCGACTGAAAGAAGGAGTTGAGGTTGCGATACTCGCCACCCCAGTCCGACTGAACATGAACAATTTTGTGCTTGAGAAGGCGTTCAACATGTTTTTGGAACTGAACAAAAATGTCAAACACATCAGATTTACGTTTGATAAGATAAAGCCAGGTAAAGCGGCTGTAAGCATCAACAAAACTGATATAATAATTATGACCACTAACAGAAGTCTGAGCAGGCCCCCATACATCTGAAAATACAAGTTCTAAAGGATGTTTCACCTCACGACTGGACTCCGAAAAAGGAAGTTGATGACTCTTCCCCTGCTGACAAGCATCACACACTGCTACATCTTTATTACTAGACACACTAGGAAGCTCATGACGACGCAAAACATGCCGGACAATAGGTGTGGCCGGGTGACCAAGACGAGCATGCCACTGTGACGGAGATACCCGAACTCCACTAAAGACGCGAGCGACGCCAGGATGCTCCAGACGATAGAGACCTTGGCAGAGCCGCCCACTAAGAAGAATGTCCCTCGTGCCTCGATCCTTAATAAAAAGATCAAAAGGATGAAATTCACAAAGCACATTATTATCACAAGTGAGTTTAGGAACTGAAAGAAGATTACGTGTCACAGATGGAACTCGAAGAACATTGCGAAGTTGAAGACTCCTATTGGCATGTCTAGTGAGAAGTGATGCTTGACCAATATGAGAGATGTGCATACCTGCTCCATTGGCGGTGTGGATCTTGTCGGAGCCATGGTAGGGTTCACGAGTGTGAAGCTTCCCCATCTCACTGGTCAGGTGCTCTGTCGCCCCAGAGTCCATGTACCAGTGGGGATCAATGGAGTAGGACTGAGTGTGTCCCTGTGGCTTCTGCGGCGGCGGATGATCAGCCATGGCGACCTGGCAAGCAAAGTTGCGTGTATCCTTCCCGTCATTGCCAAGACCAAGAAAACCCCGCTGGAAGCGCTTGTGACACTTCGAGGCCCAGTGCCCATCGCGACCACAAAGCTGGCACACACGGGGACCGCCAGCCCCTGGTAGCGTCGCAGTAGGAGGAGGGGCCGAGGCGGGTGGTGGTGACTGCCCCGAAGGAGCCCTGGATGAAGCAGAGGAGCGACCACCCTTGGTGGCGGCGTTTGCCGAGAGGGCGCCGTTGCCCCTGGATCGGCGCGTCTCGACTCGTTGCTCAGTAAGCAGGAGGCGTGAAAAGACCTCGTGTGCTGGCATGGGCGTGGAGTTGCCCCTCTCATTGATGATCTCGACTAGGGCGTCATACTCCTCATCAAGACCATTGACAATAAACGAGTTGAACTCGGAGTCGGTGAGGGGCTGTCCAATGGAGGCCAGCGTGTCGGCGAGACTCTTGACTTTGTTGTAGAACTCAGTGGCGGTGGAGTCAAGCTTCTGACACTCCCCAAGTTGGCGACGGAGCCCAGATACACGAGCCTCCGACTGTGCCGCAAACGAGCGCTCAAGAATAGTCCATGCCTCGTGGGACGTCTTGGCGAAGACAACAAGCCCAGCAACGGCCGGAGAGAGCTACCCCTGGATGGAGGAGAGGTTCGCCTGATCCTGCCCTGTCCAGACACGGTGAGCCGGATTATAGACCGGACCATGCAAGCTGTCAACCAGGGCAGGAGGGCAAGGGAGAGAGCCGTCGACACAGCCAAGCAGGTAGTGACTCCCAAGAAGCGGAAGAACCTGCGCGCGCAAGAAGATGTAATTGTCCGACGACAACTTGATGGTGATGAGATGGCCGAAGTGAAACGGCGGCGGCGGCTGCGATCCCATCGAGGAGACTGGCTGAGGTGAGAACACCGTGGAGACAGTCGGAGGGGCAGCCGGCGCGGTGACAGAGGGCGCGATGGCCGCGGTTGACGCCGCGAAGCCTGCCAGCGCGACGTCCTCCGTCACCAGTGGCGCAGTGGCCGAGGGCGCGACAGCCGCGGTTGACAGGGCGGCGGTGGTGTGAGCCACAAGCGCCTGCCCGGGCGAAGTAGCAGCCGGCGGGAGCGCGAAGAGGGAGCCGACGCTTCGTGTCCCGATCGGCGCCTGAAGGGAGGCGGCATCCAGCGGCCTCGAGAGAAGTGCCGCGAGGGAGGCCGGCAGAAAACCGGTGGCGGTGGAGCCGGACGCAGCGGCGGACGTCATAGCAGTCTGGCAACGGCGGCGGCGGGCGCGGCGGCGGCACCGGCGGCGGCGGCGGCGGCGGCGGCGGTTTAGGGTTTTTAGGCGGAAGCGGACGTAACCTAGCGTGATACCATGTAAGACAATAGGCTTTGGGGGGAACCGGCACAACCCTCTAGGGGTGGCCTATCACATATATATATAATGAGGTGGTATACAATGTTACAATATACACATGTAAATACAGTCTAACAGGTGTCATCCACTGGCTAGCATACACCGGTGATCGAATCGTCATGTACGATGAGCGCACCCTGACACCTGGCACCTCCCTTCCCCCCTTGCTACACCTCTCCCTCCCGTAGTCGCTTGGCGGAGCCCTGCAGGATCCCTCCTGCATCCACCACCACGCCGTCGTGCTTCATCAACCTCTCCTTCCCCCTTGCTGACGCGTTTAACACACGTATGGTCAGCGTGACGTCTCCTCCTTCTTGATCCAGCAAGGGGGAAGGAGAGGTTGATGAAGCACGACGGCGTGGTGGTGGATGCAGCAGGGATCCTGCAGGGCTCCGCCAAGCGACTACGGGAGGGAGAGGTGTAGCAAGGGGGGAAGGGAGGTGCCAGGTGTCAGGGTGCGGCTGCCCTCCCACCAGGTGCATAGAATACTACTCCCTCCGTTCCGAATTACTTGTCTTGGATTTGTCTAGATACGGATGTATCCAGCACTAAAATGAGTCTAGATACATCCGTATCTGGACAAATCTAAGACAAGTAATTCAGAACAGAGGGAGTACATGCGTATGCACAGAGGCTTCGTATAGCGCGTGCGCTCGCGTGAATTAACGCCTGGACTTAGGATTTTGGACGCTTGGCGCGGCCGGCCGCCTCCATTCTCTTCTTTTTCTATGAAAGCCTAGAGCTGACGACCGGACCAACACTCTGCACTGGTGGAAAAACAGGCTTCCGTCCAGCCCCATAAGTCGCGAAGCTGTAGGAACCGCGACTAATGGGACCTTTAGTCGCGGTTCTGGAGGTGAACCGCGACCAAAGGCCTGGGCCCAGGGCGCTCGGTGGCCAGCTGGCGCACGTGAGGGTCTTTAGTCGCGGTTGGCCAGGACAACCGCGACTAAAGGCCTTCGGGCTCCTTTAGTCACGGTTTGCCAGGCCAACCGCAACTAAAGCCCCTCCCCTATATATACCCATCCAGCAGCCAACACTTAGCCATTTGGAGCCATTCTCTTCACAAGTGGGTGTAGGTTTGCTTTTGGTTCCTCTTATGCACATAAGGTGTTTGATGAAATGCCCCAAGAGCATGAAACAAACATGACATGAAGTGTTGGAGCCACACTCCTCGATCGCGGTTAGCAACTTGATGAACCTTTGATGTGTCATTGATAAAATATGCATGTGTGCAGTTCATTGTTTAATTTATATTGTTTGTAGCTAGTTAGTTTAACAAATGCATGATGGTTAATTATATATTTTATATTATAATAATGCAGATGAATCGGCAATGGATGTACGGTAACCGACTCTTCGGCGAGTTCACTACGGGTTTGAAAGATTTCCTCGTAGTGGCTAATCCGAACAAGCAGGGGGGTTTTGTTATCTGTCCATGTGTTATCTGTAAGAATCAGAAGGGTTACTCTTCCTCAAGAGATGTTCACATGCATCTGCTTCGGCACGGTTTCATGCCAAGCTATAATTGTTGGACCAAGCATGGAGAAAGAGGGGTTATAATGGAAGAAGATGAAGAAGGGGATGATTTCATCGATGAAAGCTATCTTGCTCATTTCGGTGATACTTTCATGGAGGATGCTGAAGGTGAAGGGGAAGGTGAAGAAGAGGCACGTGATGATCCCGTTGATGATCTTGGTCGGACCATTGCTGATGCACGGAGACACTGCGAAACTGAAAAGGAGAGGGAGAATTTGGATCGCATGTTAGAGGATCACAGAAAGGCGCTGTACCCCGGATGCGATGATGGTCTGAAAAAGCTGGGCTGCACACTGGATTTGCTGAAATGGAAGGCATAGGCAGGTGTAGCTGACTCGGCATTTGAAAACTTGCTGAAAATGTTGAAGAATATGTTTCCAAAGGATAACGAGTTGCCCGCCAGTACGTACGAAGCAAAGAAGGTTGTCTGCCCTCTAGGTTTAGAGGTTCTGAAGATACATGCATGCATCAACGACTGCATCCTCTACCGCGGTGAATACGAGAATTTGAATGAATGCCCGGTATGCACTGCATTGCGTTATAAGATCAGAGGCGATGACCCTGGTGACGATGTTGAGGGCCAGAAACCCAGGAAGAGGGTTCCCGCCAAGGAGATGTGGTATGCTCCTATAATACCACGGTTGAAACGTCTGTTCAGGAACAAAGAGCATGCCAAGTTGTTGCGATGGCACAAAGAGGACCGTAAGTCGGACGGGGAGTTGAGACACACCGCAGATGGAACGCAATGGAGAAAGATCGACAGATGATTCAAAGATTTTGCAGCTGACGCAAGGAACATAAGATTTGCTCTAAGTAAGGATGGCATGAATCCTTTTGGCGAGCAGAGCTCCAGCCATAGCACCTGGCCGGTGACTCTATGCATCTACAACCTTCCTCCTTGGTTGTGCATGAAGCGGAAGTTCATTATGATGCCAGTGCTCATCCAAGGTCCGAAGCAACCCGGCAACGACATCGATGTGTACCTAAGGCCATTAGTTGATGAACTTTTACAGCTGTGGGGTGGTGTCCGTGTGTGGGATGAGCACAAACAAGAGGAATTTGACCTACGAGCGTTGCTTTTCGTAACCATCAACGATTGGCCTGCTCTTAGTAACCTTTCGGGACTGTCAAATAAGGGATACAATGCATGCACGCACTACTTACATGAGACTGAAAGTGTACATTTGCCAAATTGTAAGAAGAACGTGTACCTTGGGCATCGTCGATTTCTTCCGAAAATTCATCCAGTAAGAAAGAAAGGCAAGCATTACAACGGCAAGGCAGATCACCGGCCGAAGCCTGCGGAACGCACTGGTGCTGAGGTATTTGATATGGTCAAGGATTTGAAAGTCATCTTTGGAAAGGGTCCTGGCGGACAATCAGTTCCGAAGGGAGCTGACGGGCACGCAGCCATGTGGAAGAAGAAATCTATATTCTGGGAGCTAGAATATTGGAAAGTCCTAGATGTCCGCTCTGCAATCGACGTGATGCACGTTACGAAGAATATTTGCGTGAACCTCCTGTTGGGTTTCGTAGTAATTTCAAAAAATTTCCTACGTGCACACAGGATCATGTGATGCATAGCAACGAGAGGAGAGTGTTGTCTACGTACCCAACGCAGACCGACTGCAGAAGCGATGACACGACGTAGAGGAAGTAGTCGTACGTCTTCACGATCCAACCGATCAAGCACCGAAACTACGGCACCTCCGAGTTCGAGCACACGTTCGGCTCGATGACGATCCCCGGACTCCGATCCAGCAAAGTGTCGGGGAAGAGTTCCGTCAGCACGACGGCGTGGTGACGATCTTGATGAATTACAGCAGCAGGGCTTCGCCTAAACTCCGCTACAGTATTATCGAGGAATATGGTGGCAGGGGGCACCGCACATGGCTAAGGAATCGATCACGTGGATCAACTTGTGTCAACTTGTGTGTTTAGAGGTGCCCCTGCCTCCGTATATAAAGGAGCCAAGGGGGGAGGGTGCGCCGGCCAAGAGGGAGAGGCGCAGGAGGAGTCCTACTCCTACCGGGAGTAGGACTCCCCCCCCCAATCCTATTCCAACTAGGATTCCCAAGGGGGAAAGAGGGAGAGGGGTGGCCGGCCACCTCTCCTAGTCCTAATAGGACTAGGGGAAGGGGGGAGGCGCGCAGCCCCCTTGGGCTGCCCCTTTCTCCTTTCCACTAAGGCCCATGATGGCCCATATGGCTCCCGGGGGGTTCCGGTAACCTCCCGGTAACCCGGTAAAATCCCGATTTCACCCGGAACACTTCCGATGTCCAAACATAGACTTCCAATATATCAATCTTTATGTCTCGACCATTTCGAGACTCCTCGTCATGTCCGTGATCACATCCGGGACTCCGAACAACCTTCGGTACATCAAAATGCATAAACTCATAATATAACTGTCATCGTAACCTTAAGCGTGCGGACCCTACGGGTTCGAGAACAATGTAGACATGACCGAGACACGTCTCTGGTCAATAACCAATAGCGGGACCTGGATGCCCATATTGGCTCCTACATATTCTACGAAGATCTTTATCGGTCAGACCGCATAACAACATACGTTGTTCCCTTTATCATCGGTATGTTACTTGCCCGAGATTCGATCGTCGGTATCCAATACCTAGTTCAATCTCGTTACCGGCAAGTCTCTTTACTCGTTCCGTAATACATCATCTCACAACTAACATATTAGTTGCAGTGCTTGCAAGGCTTATGTGATGTGCATTACCGAGAGGGCCCAGAGATACCTCTCCGATAATCGGAGTGACAAATCCTAATCTCGAAATACGCCAACCCAACATCTACCTTTGGAGACACCTGTAATGCTCCTTTATAATCACCCAGTTACGTTGTGACGTTTGGTAGCACCCAAAGTGTTCCTCCGGCAAACGGGAGTTGCATAATCTCATAGTCATAGGAACATGTATAAGTCATGAAGAAAGCAATAGCAACATACTAAACGATCAGGTGCTAAGCTAATGGAATGGGTCATGTCAATCAGATCATTCAACTAATGATGTGACCTCGTTAATCAAATAACAACTCATTGTTCATGGTCAGGAAACATAACCATCTTTGATTAACGAGCTAGTCAAGTAGAGGCATACTAGTGACACTCTGTTTGTCTATGTATTCACACATGTATTATGTTTCCGGTTAATACAATTCTAGCATGAATAATAAACATTTATCATGATATAAGGAAATAAATAATAACTTTATTATTGCCTCTAGGGCATATTTCCTTCAGTCTCCCACTTGCACTAGAGTCAATAATCTAGTTCACATCGCCATGTGATTTAACAGCAATAGTTCACATCACCATGTGATTAACACCCATAGTTCACATCGCTATGTGACCAACACCCAAAGGGTTTACTAGATTCAGTAATCTAGTTCACATCGCTATGTGATTAACACCCAAGGAGTACTAAGGTGTGATCATGTTTTGCTTGTGAGAGAATCTTAGTCAACGGGTATGTCATATACAGATCCGTAAGTATTTTGCGAATTCTATGTCTACAATGCTCTGCACGGAGCTACTCTAGCTAATTGCTCCCACTTTCAATATGTATCTAGATCAAGACTTAGAGTCATCTAGATTAGTGTCAAACTTGCATCGGCGTAACCTTTTACGACGAACCTTTTTCCGTAATCGAGAAACATATCCTTATTCCACTAAGGACAATTTTGACCGCTCTCCAGTGATCTACTCCTAGATCACTATTGTACTCCCTTGCCAAACTCAGTGGTATGGCATACAATAGATCTGGTATACAGCATGGCATACTTTATAGAACCTATGACTGAGGCATAGGGAATGACTTTCATTCTCTTTCTATTTTCTGCCGTGGTCGGGCTTTGAGTCTTACTCAACTTAACACCTTGCAACACAGGCAAGAACTCCTTCTTTGACTGTTCCATTTTGAACTATTTCAAAAATTTATCAAGGTATGTATTCATTGAAAAAATCTTATCAAGCGTCTTCATCTATCTATATAGATCTTGATGCTCAATGTGTAAGCAGCTTCACCAAGGTCTTTCTTTGAAAAACTTTTATTCAAGTATCCTTTCATGCTTTGCAGAATAATTCTACATTATTTCCGATCAACAATATGTCATTCACATATACTTATCAGAAATGTTGTAGTGCTCCCACTCACTTTCTTGTAAATACAGGCTTCACTGTAAGTCTGTACAATAACTATATGCTTTGATCAACTTATCAAAGCGTATATTCCAACTCCGAGATTCTTGCACCAGTCCATAAATGGATCGCTGGAGCTTGCACACTTTGTTAGCTCCCTTTGGATCGACAAAACCTTCCGGTTGCATCATATACAACTCTTCTTCCAGAAATCCATTCAGGAATGCAGTTTTGACATCCATCTGCCAAATTTCATAATCATGAAATGCGGCAATCGCTAACATGATTCGGACGGACTTAAGCATCGCTACGGGTGAGAAGGTCTCATCGTAGTCAATCCCTTGAACTTTGTCAAAAACCTTTTTCGACAAGTCTAGCTTTGTAGACAGTAACATTACCATCAGCGTCAGTCTTCTTCTTAAAGATCCATTTATTCTCAATTGCTTGCCGATCATCGGGCAAGTCAACCAAAGTCCATACTTTGTTCTCATACATGGATCCCATCTCAGATTTCATGGCTTCAAGCCACTTTGCGGAATCTGGGCTCACCATCGCTTCTTCATAGTTCGTAGGTTCATCATGATCTAGTAGCATGACTTCCAGAACAGGATTTCCGTACCACTCTGGCGCGGATCTTACTCTGGTTGATCTACGTGGTTCAGTAGTATCTTGATCTGAAGTTTCATGATCATTATCATTGGCTTCCTCACTAACCGGTGTAGGTGTCACTGAAACAGTTTTCTGTGATGAACTACTCTCCAGTAAGGGAGCAGGTACAGTTACCTCGTCAAGTTCTACTTTCCTCCCACTCACTTCTTTCGAGAGAAACTCCTTCTCTGGAAAGGATCCATTTTAGCAACGAATGTCTTGCCTTCGGATCTGTGATAGAAGGTGTATCCAATAGTTTCCTTTGGATATCCTATGAAGACGCACTTCTCCGATTTGAGTTTGAGCTTATCAGGATGAAACTTTTTCATATAAGCATCGCAACCCCAAATTTAAGAAACGACAGCTTAGGTTTCTTGCCAAACCATAGTTCACACGGTGTCGTCTCAACGGATTTAGATGGTGCCCTATTTAACGTGAATGCAGCTGTCTCTAATGCATAACCCCAAAACGATAGTGGTAGATCGGTAAGACACATCATAGATCGCACCATATCTAATAAAGTACGGTTATGACGTTCGGACACACCATTACATTGTGGTGTTCTAGGTGGCATGAGTAGTGAAACTATTTCACATTGTTTTTAACTGAAGGCCAAACTCGTAACTCAAATACTCTTCTCTACGATCAGATCGTAGAAACTTTATTTTCTTGTTACGATGATTTTTCACTTCACTCTGAAATTCTTTGAACTTTTCAAATGTTTCAGACTTATGTTTCATCAAGTAGATATACTCATATCTGCTCAAATCATCTGTGAAGATCAGAAAATAATGATACCTGTCGCGAGCCTCAATATTCATCGGACCACATACATCAGTATGTATGTTTTTCAACAAATCTATTGCTCGCTCCATTGTTCCGAAGAACAGAGTCTTAGTCATCTTGCCCATGAGGCATGGTTCGCAAGCATCAACTGATTCATAATCAAGTGATTCAAAAAGCCCATCAGTATGGAGTTTCTTCATGCGCTTTACACCAATATGACCTAAACGGCAGTGCTACAAACAAGTTGCACTTATCATTATTTAACTTTGCATCTTTTGGTTTCAATATTATGATTATGTGTATCACTACGATCGAGATCCAACAAACTATTTTCATTGGGTGTGTAACCATATAAGGTTCTATTCATGTAAACAGAACAACAATTTATTCTCTTACTTAAATGAATAATCGTTTTACAATAAACATGATCAAATCATATTCATGCTCAACGCAAACACCAAATAACACTTATTTAGGTTCAACACTAATCCCGAAAGTATAGGGAGTGTGTGACGATGATCATATCAATCTTGGAACCACTTCCAACACACATCGTCACTTCACCCTTAACTAGTCTCTGTTTATTCTGCAACTCCCGTTTCGAGTTACTAATCTTTAGCAACTGAACTAGTATCAAATACTGAGGGTTTGCGATAAACACTAGTAAAGTACACATCAATAACATGTATATCAAATATACTTATGTTCACTTTGCCATCCTTCTTATCCTCCAATCACTTGGGGTAGATCCGCTTCCAGTGACCAGTCCCTTTGCAGTAGAAACACTTAGTCTCAGGCTTAGGATCAGACTTGGGCTTCTTCACTTGAGCAGCAACTTGCTTGCTGTTCTTCTTGAAGTTCCCCTTCTTCCCTTTGCCCTTTTCTTGAAACTAGTGGTCTTGTCAATCATCAACACTTGATGCTCTTTCTTGATTTCTACCTTCGTCGATTTCAATATCACGAAGAGCTCGGGAATCGTTTTCGTCATCCCTTGCATACTATAGTTCATCATGAAGTTCAGTAACTTAGTGATGGTGTCTAGAGAATTCTGTCAATCACTATCTTATCTGGAAGCTTAACTCCCACTTGATTCAAGCAATTGAAGTACCCAGACAATCTGAGCACATGCTCACTGGTTGAGCGATTCTCCTCCATCTTTTAGCTATAGAACTTGTTGGAGACTTCACATCTCTCAACTCGGGTATTTGCTTGAAATATTAACTTCAATTACTGGAACATCTCATATGGTCCATGACATTCAAAACGTCTTTGAAGTCCCGATTCTAAGCCGTTAAGCATGGTGCACTTAAACTATCAAGTAGTCATCATATTGAGCTAGCCAAACGTTCATAACGTCTGCATTTGCTCCTGCAATAGGTCCGTCACCTAGCGGTGCATTAAGGACATAATTCTTCTGTGCAGCAATGAGGATTTAACCTCAGATCACGGATCAAATCCGCAACATTGCTACTAACATTTTTCAACACAATTTTCTCTAGGAACATATCAAAATAAACACAGGGAAGCAACAACGCGAGCTATTGATCTACAACGTGATTTGCAAAATACTACCAGGACTAAGTTCATGATAAATTTAAGTTCAATTTAATCATATTACTTAAGAACTCCCACTTAGATAGACATCCCTCTAATCCTCTAAGTGATCACGTGATCCAAATCAACTAAACCATGTCCGATCATCACGTGAGATGGAGTAGTTTCATCGGTGAACATCATTATGTTGATCATATCTACTATATGATTCACGCTCGACCTTTCGGTCTCCGTGTTCCGAGGCCATATCTGCATATGCTAGGCTCGTCAAGTTTAACCTGAGTATTCTGCGTGCGCAACTGTTTTGCACCCGTTGTATTTGAACGTAGAGCCTATCACACCCGATCATCACGTGGTGTCTCAGCACGAAGAACTTTCGCAACGGTGCATACTCAGGGAGAACACTTCTTGATAATTTAGTGAGAGATCATCTTATAATGCTACCGTCAATCAAAGCAAGATAAGATGCATAAAAAGATAAACATCACATGCAATCAATATAAGTGATATGATATGGTCATCATCATCTTGTGCTTGTGATCTCCATCTCCGAAGCACCGTCATGATCACCATCGTCACCGGCGCGACACCTTGATCTCCATCGTAGCATCGTTGTCGTCTCGCCAATCTTATGCTTCCACGACTATCACTACCGTTTAGTAATAAAGTAAAGCATTACATCGCGATTGCATTGCATACAATAAAGCGACAACCATATGGCTCCTGCCAGTTGCCGATAACTCGGTTACAAAACATGATCATCTCATACAATAAAATTCAGCATCATGCCTTGACCATATCACATCACAACATGCCCTGCAAAAACAAGTTAGACGTCTTCTACTTTGTTGTTGCATGTTTTACGTGGCTGCTACGGGCTTAAGTAAGAACCAATCTCACCTACGCATCAAAACCACAACGATAGTTTGTCAAATAGACTCCGTTTTAACCTTCGCAAGGACCGGGCGTAGCCATACTTGGTTCAACTAAAGTTGGAGAGGCAGTCGCCCGCAAGCCATCTCTGTGCAAAGCACGTCGAGGGAACCGGTCTCGCGTAAGCGTACGCGTAAGGTTGGTCCGGGTCGTCTCGTCCAACAATACCGCCGAACCAAAGTATGACATGCTGGTAGGCAGTATGACTTGTATCGTCCACAACTTACTTGTGTTCTACTCGTGCATATAACATCAACATCAATAACCTAGGCTCTGATACCACTGTTGGGTTTCGTAGTAATTTCAAAAAATTTCCTACGGCACACGCAGGATCATGTGATGCATAGCAACGAGAGGAGAGTGTTGTCTACGTACCCAACGCAGACCGACTGCGGAAGCGATGACACGACGTAGAGGAAGTAGTCGTACGTCTTCACGATCCAACCGATCAAGCACCGAAACTACGGCACCTCCGAGTTCGAGCACACGTTCAGCTCGATGACGATCCCCGGACTCCGATCCAGCAAAGTGTCGGGGAAGAGTTCCGTCAGCACGACGGCGTGGTGACGATCTTGATGAACTACAGCAGCAGGGCTTCGCCTAAACTCCGCTACAGTATTATCGAGGAATATGGTGGCAGGGGGCACCGCACACGGCTAAGGAATCGATCACGTGGATCAACTTGTGTCAACTTGTGTGTTTAGAGGTGCCCCTGCCTCCGTATATAAAGGAGCCAAGGGGGGAGGGTGCGCCGGCCAAGAGGGAGAGGCGCAGGAGGAGTCCTACTCCTACCGGGAGTAGGACTCCCCCCCCCCAATCCTATTCCAACTAGGATTCCCAAGGGGGAAAGAGGGAGAGGGGTGGCCGGCCACCTCTCCTAGTCCTAATAGGACTAGGGGAAGGGGGGAGGCGCGCAGCCCCCTTGGGATGCCCCTTTCTCCTTTCCACTAAGGCCCATGATGGCCCATATGGCTCCCGGGGGGTTCCGGTAACCTCCCGGTAACCCGGTAAAATCCCGATTTCACCCGGAACACTTCCGATGTCCAAACATAGACTTCCAATATATCAATCTTTATGTCTCGACCATTTCGAGACTCCTCGTCATGTCCGTGATCATATCCGGGACTCCGAACAACCTTCGGTACATCAAAATGCATAAACTCATAATATAACTGTCATCGTAACCTTAAGCGTGCGGACCCTACGGGTTCGAGAACAATGTAGACATGACCGAGACACGTCTCTGGTCAATAACCAATAGCGGGACCTGGATGCCCATATTGGCTCCTACATATTCTACGAAGATCTTTATCGGTCAGACCGCATAACAACATACGTTGTTCCCTTTATCATCGGTATGTTACTTGCCCGAGATTCGATCGTCGGTATCCAATACCTAGTTCAATCTCGTTACCGGCAAGTCTCTTTACTCGTTCCGTAATACATCATCTCACAACTAACATATTAGTTGCAGTGCTTGCAAGGCTTATGTGATGTGCATTACCGAGAGGGCCCAGAGATACCTCTCCGATAATCGGAGTGACAAATCCTAATCTCGAAATACGCCAACCCAACATCTACCTTTGGAGACACCTGTAATGCTCCTTTATAATCACCCAGTTACGTTGTGACGTTTGGTAGCACCCAAAGTGTTCCTCCGGCAAACGGGAGTTGCATAATCTCATAGTCATAGGAACATGTATAAGTCATGAAGAAAGCAATAGCAACATACTAAACGATCAGGTGCTAAGCTAATGGAATGGGTCATGTCAATCAGATCATTCAACTAATGATGTGACCTCGTTAATCAAATAACAACTCATTGTTCATGGTCAGGAAACATAACCATCTTTGATTAACGAGCTAGTCAAGTAGAGGCATACTAGTGACACTCTGTTTGTCTATGTATTCACACATGTATTATGTTTCCGGTTAATACAATTCTAGCATGAATAATAAACATTTATCATGATATAAGGAAATAAATAATAACTTTATTATTGCCTCTAGGGCATATTTCCTTCACCTCCTAAGCTTCTTGGGCGTGTATGGGAAGACAAATGATACAAAGGAAGCACGGCAGGACCAGCAACGTTTGAAAGACCCTGATGACCGGCATCCGGAATGGTTTCAAGGTCGTGCCAGCTACGCTCTGACCAAAGAAGAGAAGGTCATCTTTTTTGAATGCCTGAGCAGTATGAAGGTCCCGTCTGGATTCTCGTCCAATATAAAGGGAATAATAAACATGGCGGAGAAAAAGTTCCAAAACCTGAAGTCTCACGACTGCCACGTGATTATGACGCAATTGCTTCCGATTGCTTTGAGGGGGCTCCTGCCGGAAAATGTTAGAGTAGCCATTGTGAAGCTATGTGCATTCCTCAATGCAATCTCTCAGAAGGTAATCAATCCAGAAGTTCTACCACGGTTACAGAACGATGTGATCCAATGTCTTGTCAGTTTCGAGTTGGTGTTCCCGCCATCCTTCTTCAATATTATGACACACCTCCTGGTTCACCTAGTCGAAGAGATTTTCGTTCTCGGTCCTGTATTTCTACACAATATGTTCCCCTTCGAGAGGTTCATGGGAGTATTAAAGAAATATGTTCGTAACCGTGCTAGGCCAGAAGGAAGCATCGCCAAGGGCTATGGAAATGAGGAGGTAATTGAGTTTTGTGTTGACTTTGTTCCTGACCTTAAGCCGATTGGTCTTCCTCGATCGCGGCACGAGGGGAGACTAAGTGGAAAAGGCACGATCGGAAGGAAATCAACGATATGTATGGACGGCCATTCTCTGACTGAAGCACACCACACTGTACTGACCAATTCCAGCTTGGTGGCTCCGTACTTTGAGAAACACAAGAATATTTTACGTTCTGACAACCCGGGGAAGCCTGAATCCTGGATTAGGAAGGCCCACATGGAGACTTTCGGCAGTTGGTTGAGAAAACATTTAATGAATGACAATGATGTTGTAGATCAGCTGTACATGTTGGCCAAGACACCATCTTCGACTATAACGACTTTCCAAGGGTACGAGATAAATGGGAATACATTTTACACGATCGCCCAAGATAAAAAGAGCACCAATCAAAACAGTGGTGTCCGCTTTGATGCAGCAACTGAGAATGGGCAAGAGGTCACATATTATGGTTACATAGAGGAGATATGGGAACTTGACTATGGACCCTCCTTTAAGGTCCCTTTGTTCCGGTGCAAATGGTTCAAGCTAACAGGAGGTGGGGTAAAGGTGGACCAGCAATACGGAATGACAATGGTGGATTTCAACAATCTTGGTTACCTTGACGAACCATTCGTCCTAGCGAAAGATGTCGCTCAGGTTTTCTATGTGAAGGACATGAGTAGCAAACCGAGGAAACGGAAAGATAAGAAAACGATCAGTACATCATGCGATGATCCAAAGCGCCACATTGTTCTTTCAGGAAAAAGAAACATCGCGGGAGTGGAGGACAAGACAGACATGTCAGAAGATTATAATATGTTTGCTGAAATTCTGCCCTTCAAAGTGAACACCGACCCAAGCATTAAGTTAAATGATGAGGATGCTCCATGGATACGGCACAATCGTAAGCAAGCAGGGACACAAGGGAAGAAATGATGTGTAATAATTTATTGTACCAAACTTTGTTGAATGGATCATGTGAATTATATTACCCGTGATGTGTTTGGTGTCCATTTTCGAATGATTCGAGATACCACTGATGATACATGAAATTTGGAGTGATTTAGTCATACTCCTACCTAGGCGTATAATATGCATACTCGTAGTCTTCATAGCCGCCGTCGTCGTTGTACTGGTAGTCGTCGCCTTCTAAGTTGCCGCCGTCATCTAACCTTTAGTCCCGGCTGGTTGGTGCAACCGGGACTAAAGGTTAGACAGGACGCGTGGGTAGCGCACGACGCCCTGTCGGAGGAACAAGACAAAGCAGAAGCGGCGCCGTGCCTATAAAAGGAGCATCGATACGCGCGAAGATAGAGGCGTGAAGAAATGGCGGGAAGACATAGGCGGGAAAGAACTGGCGGGAAGACTGGCCGGGAAGAACTTGTGGGAAGACAGAGGCGGCCGGGAAGAACTTCTCTGAATTTTTTGATATATTATTTGTATTTTTAGAATTTTGAAATGAATTAGTTCTATTTTTCTGAATTTTTTGATATATTATTTGTATTTTTAACATATTGAATTGAATTAGTTTTATTTTTGACATATTATTTGTATTTGCCTCGTAGGGTTTGGAGACGGTTCGTAGATACAAAGGACGTAGAACTTTATATGCATTAAATTATGTATGGAAACTTGTTCAAAATTGTATATGGTCATCCCATGATATTGAATATATATTGTATATTCCTCTTGAATTCTTTTTGGTTCTAATTTCAAATTTGTTTTAAATTGTACATTCATATGCATGTATGTAGTACCGTAGAATATGTGAAACTCCTTCAAAATTAAAATAAAGCACAAAAGAAATAAAACAATACAAATTAAACAGAAAACAATACAAATTAAAAAGAAAACAATACAAATTAAACATAAAACAGGTTTGGGGGGGGCTAAAACCCTAAACCTGCGGCGGCCTTTAGTCGCGGTCGGCCAGACCAACCGCGACTAAAGGTGGGGGCGCGGGAACGCAAAAAACCCGCCAAAAACCCTTTAGTCGCGGTTGGGCAGGCGACCCGCGACTAAAGGGTACCTTTAGTCGCGGGTCTCGTCGCCAACCGCGACTAAAGGGGGGGGGGGCTATAAATACAAGGCTCCCTCGACGCCGCCCGCCGTTTCTCGCCTGTTCGTCTCTGCCGCGCCCTCGACGCCGCCCGCCGTCGCCCTCGCCCTCGACGCCGCCCGCTGTCGCCCTCGCCCACCGCGCGCGCGCCGCCGGCCGGCCTCGGTACTGCCGCCTCGCTCGCCCGCCCTCAACCCCACGCGACCTTCCTTCCTCTCCGATCATTCCTTCCCAGTCACCGCCGCCGCCCTCCCCGTCCGTGGCCGCCGCTGGTCGGGGACAGCATGACCCTCTCCGCCGGCGACGTGCCGACCATGTACACGGTGCTCGCCAACTCGCTCAGCGTCGACGAGGCGACGCGGTAGCACCCCGCGGAGTCGGCCCTCGCGCAGTGCGAACGCCGCCCCGGGTAGATGAGCAAAATCAGGACCGGGCCGGCCTTGAACGCGTAGTTGTTTTCAAGATCCTAAAAAAAAGTTGTAGCCTTGACGAATGGATAGTTGGCTACAGCCGGCAAAAAAAATTGAAAACACAAACAATTTTCTGAAACTCCGGAACAAAATTTGAAAACACGAACAAATTTGTGAAAATCGAACATTTTTTGAAAATATGAACATTTTTGAAAAATAGAACATTTTTTAAAAGGAGAACATTTTTTAAAAAGAAAAAGAAAAAGAACAATGTTGTGGCGCGGTTGGCATCGGAAATGGATGTGATGAAGAAAACCATGAGTGTACTAGTAGCCGAAAGAGATGCAGCTCGGGTGCAGCATGAAGATCATCCAGCGGATCTCGGAAGCCAGCAGCGGAGAAGCAGCGTGGCTTCCACGGAGGCCCCACCGGCTGGTGCAGATGCACCGACGATCGAAATTACTGCACCGGAGCCTCTGGTGGTCGAAATTACTGCACCGGAGCCTCTGGTGGTCGAAATTACTTCACCGGAGCCTCCTCGCTACCCCGTGGACGATATAAAGGAGATGAAAGAATGTCATCTGTATTATCCTATCGGGAACATGTCCATGAAGGTAGCCATCGGCAGTGCTTTACCATGTTTACTTGGAGCACTCCACCACAACAACCCCATTCAAGATGGCTATGCTCGTGTCACGGTGGAGGACATAGTCCAAGGGTTTGAGGACCTGGAGATTGACATTGCTACACCTGAAGGGGAGAAAAGACTTGGAGATGTCAAGCGCCATTTCATTCTATGGCAAAAGAAGTTTATCAAGTTTCCAGGCGAGGCGCCAAGGACAACAAGTCCACCCCCCTACGGTGGTGGTGGTGGCGGTGGCGGTGGTGGTGGTGGTGGTGGTGGTGGCGGTTCACCTACACCTCCGTCACGTCAGCCGACGCCGCCCCCCAGTCCACAACGTCCGGCGGGTGATCAGACGCCGCCCCCCAATCCACCTCCGGCAAAGAAGCAGAAGCAGTCCTGGATTATTAACCCGGACCCTTATGTACCTAAGACCACAAAGGTACCGGAGCCATCACTGAAGCCTCTCCCCACAAGGCCTTGGGAACGTAGTGCCGAGGAAGTCGACGCGGCCGCGGCTGCTGATTTGGAGAAATGGAAGGCGGACTGCAAGAAGAAAAGAGAGCCCGAGCCCAAGCCAGTATTTTCTGATGAGCAAAAGAAGTGGGCTAAGTCATTTTTGAGCACACCGTCCCAAGCCGCGAAGAATCTGCCTAACGACTATGCACGTGAACTTCGCAGGCAGGCACTCATGTTCAAGGAGAACAAAGAGCGGGAGAAGGCCGAAAGTAAAAAAAGCGGGAAACAAGTTGCCCAGCTCGGAGAACAAAGTAAACAATCGATTGCCCCGCTTATAGTGGAAGCCTTCTGTCCGGATGCCCCCGAGATCATACAAGCTGCGGCAGCACAGGGATTGACTGTAACGAGTGCCAGAGAACAAGCGGCCAACTTAGGTATTACTCTTCGTGAACTGTTAGGCCTTGATGAGGCGCCAGTGAAGGAGGTAGTAATTACATATGTCAAGAATGGGCCTCTCGTCGAGCCTGCGCAGGAAAAGGATCTACCTCCACAAATGAAAGGTCTGCTGAAATGGTACAAGGGTTACATAAAAAATAAAAACGCCAAAGAATATATTTATGCGGAAGTTAGACATGAGCATCACTTCAAACATTACTATGTACAAATTGAACTGAGTGAATTGTTCCAGCTTTTCAATCTGCGCGAGCTCGATAAATCTATCATCAGTTGCTACGTTCTGTAAGTGATTTATTAATTTCTACCCCATCTCGTTCATATTGCCTGCACTATATATATGTCCTAACTATATTGTTGTGTCCGCTATTATACATGCAGAATGAAGATTAAGGAATGCAGAGTAAGGAACATCCATGATGTTGGGTTCATTGACCCACACATCGTTAATGGACATGTGTTGGAGCGTTACCCCGCCGACGTGGAGGCAGACCTGTGGCAGTTTCTTACAAAGCAGGAACTCAAAAGTGATATTCTATTTCCTTACCATTTTGAGTGAGTGTTTCTGTCTTGAGCACATTCTCTTTTGTTTACTCCATGCATGGTATGTGGCCGGCTAATCGATGAGTTATGCATGACGTACTGTGCATGTATCGTGTCCGCAGGTTCCACTGGATTCTGCTAGTAATTAAAGTTAACACCTCAGAATGTCTCGTCCACGACTCTGTGAATATGGATCCAAAGCTTTGGGGCGGCATGAGAAGAATGCTGCAGAAGTAATTATTTTCATTCATTTGCGCTCTATATCGATCGGCCTATTTCGTTCATTTCCTAATATCAAGTAACTAATTAATAACTCTCTTGTTCATTTAATTTTCTTTGCCTCGTAGGGTTTGGAGACGGTTCGTAGATACAAAGGTCGGTGAATTCAAAAAAGAGCTAGAATTCAAAATGTTAAAGGCTAAGAATGCTGGGGATATTCAGCCACCGGAGACCAATCTATGTGGATACTAGTTCTGTGAGATGATCCGGAGATACACCTCTGAGCGGGTTCCGAGTGATACCAATGCTCAGACGAATAACCTCCGGTGGATGCTTAGTCCAGAAGCTCGCTTCCGACCACTTCAAGAGGAACTAGCTGGATGGTTCAGCAGGGAAGTCCTCCATCCTAAAGGAGAACACTATTACGAGGACGTAGAACTTTATATGCATTAAATCATGTATGGAAACTTGTTCAAAATTGTATATGGTCATCCGATGATATTGAATATATATTTTATATTCCTCTTGAATTCTTTTTGGTTCTAATTTCAAATTTATTTGAAATTGTACATTCATATGCATGTATGTAGTACCGTAGAATATATGAAACTCCTTCAAAATTAAAATAAAGCACAAAAGAAATAAAACAATACAAATTAAACAGAAAACAGGTTTAGGGGGGGGGGCTAAAACCCTAAACCTGCGGCGGCCTTTAGTCGCGGTTGGCCAGAAGAACCGCGACTAAAGGTCCTCCGCCCAGACGGCCACCTGGCGCCCACGTGGACGGGCCTTTAGTCGCGGTTCTTAAGCAACCGCGACTAAAGGGGGGGGCCTTTAGTCGCGCCCGTTCGGTCGCGGTTGCGCAACCGCGACTAATGGCAGTTGCGAACCGCGACCAAAGGCCCTTTTTCCACCAGTGCTGGCTGCAGCTGGCCGCTGGACATGGGCGCGGCGGAGAGTTCGAGAGTATCCAGCTCATGGGCAAACTAGAAGGTCGTGTCAAGTAGTCCAAGGCTGGCATCATGGTGCTACTTTCTGGCCTTCTCCCTAATCCCAAGCTGGAGATGGCCGTGCTCTCCATCTGGTACTACTCCAGTCTCCAGTATATATTATGTGTGCATGTTAATTGCTTCTGATCTTTTTTGACTTCTTTTGACCTAGCTTGAACACAAACTCCTTGACGGGTACGGTCCCGAATGGACTCTCGGCGGCCATAAGGTCGGTCATGAATTTCCACTAATCAACGTGCTAACTAAAGCCTAGCTAGAATGATGGATGGACGGATGGATTTGCATGCATGCAGTACGCGCGTATCCAACGAACTTGGAGCTGGGCGATCGCGGCCAGCCCTTTTGGCAGCCCGTGTTGTCATCTTGTTGGCATTCATGGTAGGCACGGCGGAAGGGCTTGTCATGGTCCTGGTGCGCAGATTATGGGGCTATGCTTACAGCAACGACAAGGAAGTGATTGACTATGTTGCGAGGATGATGCTCATCCTTTCGATCTCCGTCTTCTTCGACGGCTTCCACTACGTTCTCTCGGGTGTGTACAAACCATGCCATGCATATGTTTTGCTCCGGCTTGCTATCTGTTTCGATGCAGGAGTCGCCTGCCATTCATTCCCTTCACGCGATTCCCGGCCTTCTTCTTCATCAGCTACGGAGGTGCCAACACTGGAGGAGCCAAGGGCTGGGTTGGAGGGTTTTGGCTGACTTTGATGGCCCGCGGCTGGTAGAACAACATTGTTGCATTTCATGCACATGGTGAACGAGCAAGAAATTTAAGTTGTTTATTTTGCAGGCATTATTAGGGGCAGCGGACAACAAAAGATTGGCGCTTTGGTCAACTTCGTTGCGTATTACCTTGTTGGTATCCGTGCAGCATTAATTTTTACATTCGTCTGCCATCTTGGAGGAATGGTACGTGGTATATACTATCCCAACCTAGCATTTGGCTAGTAATAGCTGGGAGATTATTTTCAGCTCCATCGATGCATATATGCATGCAGGGGCTTTGGTTGGGAATACTTAGCGGGCTGGTGGCGCAAACGGTCATGCTTCTCCTCATTTCCTTTTGCACCACTAATTGGGACAAACAAGTGAGCACATACTATAAGACTAATTGAGCTTAATTTCATGGTCATGCATGTTTCCGGTTGGTTGACAATATCTATGTGTTTAATTCGGTGTGGTTGTGCAGGCGATGATGGCAAAGGAAAGAATTTCAACTTGTTCGTTTCCAGGAGAGACATCATCGACCACATGACATTTTATATGTTTCAGTCTCTCAGGTCCAATACTATACTCGTGGCCTCCATAAAACCTATATTTACTGATTCCGCTTGTTGGAAAGCCATAATGAAAGTAAAAGATGTACACATGGCTGGTACAAAACTGGTGCTGAATAATGGTAATTATATCGGCTTATGGGAAGATCCATGGTTAAATAATATGACTTTGGAGAATCATTTCCCTATTTTATTTGATATTTGTCAGAATCAAGGTTGTACTATTTCTGAATTTGCATCATCTGATTATCAGTTAAAATTTCGTCATAGGTTGTGTGATGATAATTTGATGCACTGGAATGTGGTTGTTGACAGTGCTAGAACTCTCAACTTAAGTGATGTTACCGATGGTGTGATGTGGTCCTTTTCTTAGAATAATTTGTTCACTATGAATCTCTCTATAATTGGTTGGAACGTGGGATTCCCGGGGCTCGTAATCAGTAGATTTGGAAAGCTTCGTTTGCTTTGATTTTTTTTTGCCAATTATTCCAAAATTCTATTCTTACTGTCAGATGGAAGCGTTCCTACTCCCTCGTAAGGGAGTCGCGTGGTTTATATTGATTGTGGGCAGGAATAGCCTCTGTCGTGGCTTACAAGTCTTCACCGATCGCTAGGATGCGGTGGTTACAAGATCGATAGGATAGATAAGTAACAGAGAGGGAGAATGAGTTTGTTGAGATTACAACAGAATTCTATCTCTATTTCTAACACCCTCCCTGAATCTCAACTATCCTACATTAAGATTCTTCTTGAATTCTTCAAATAACTTGACTGGCAAAGCTTTAGTGAAACCATCTGCCACTTGATCTCTAGAAGGAATAAACCGTATGTCCAGCTTCTTCTCTGCAACTCTTTCTCGTACAAATGAAAGTCAATTTCTATGTGTTTGGTTCTACCATGAAACACTGGATTTGCAGAGAGATATGTAGCTCCCAAATTGTCACACCACAAGCAGGACACACGATGTTGTTTAATTCCCAATTCATTGAGCAATGATTCTACCCAGATAATCTCGGCAATAGCATTTGCTAGTGACTTGTATTCAGCTTCTGTACTTGACCTGGACACTGTGGCTTGTTTTCTAGCACTCGAAGAAATAAGATTAGCACCAAAGAAGATAGCAAAACCTCCAGTTGATCTTCTATCATCACTACACCCTGCCCAGTCAGCATCAGAAAATGCACTAACAAAGGTGGAGGTAGAACGCCTGAACTGAAGATCTAAATTCACAGTGTGCTTGATATATCATACAATTCTTTTAACAGTTGTCCAATGTACAGTAGTAGGTGCATGGAGATACTGACAAACCTTGTTAACAGCAAAGGATATATCTGTTCTTGTTAGTGTAAGAAACTGTAGGGCTCCTACTGCACTTCTGTATTTTGTACTCTCTTCTTCCTTGGCTCACCTTCAAAGGCTGAAAGTTTTTCTGAAGAAGACAATGGTGTGGGTGAGGGCTTGCAGTCCTTCATCCCCATACGATCTAGAAGTTCAGTGGCATATTTCTCTTGATTTAGTATTATGCCATCTTGAATCTTCTTAACTTCAATGCCTAGGAAGAAGTGCAAATCACCAAGATCCTTCAAAGCAAACTCTGAACTTAGATCATGCAAAAGAGCATTAGTGGCACCCTGTGAAGAACTTACAACTATGATATCATCAACATATATCAAGATAAATATAGTTGTGTTTGCTTTGCTGTAGATAAAGAGAGATGTGTCAGCTTTGGATGCCACAAAACCAAGGTGCCTTAACTGAGAACTCAACCTTGAGTACCATGCTCTTGGTGCTTGTTTCAAGCCATATAGTGCCTTATCAAGTTTACACACATAGTGAGGTGTTTTCTTGTTTTCATACCCAGGTGGTTGTCTCATGTAAACCTCCTCTTCCAGAACAACATGCAAAAACGCGTTCTGAACATCTAGGTGTCTCAAGCTCCATCCCCTGGAAACAACAATAGCTTACACAAGCCTAATAGTCGCAGCCTTAACAACAGGACTAAATGTGTTTTCATAGTGTAAACCATAACGTTGTTTAAAACCTTTTGTAACTAAACATGCTTTATACCTGTCAGTTGTGCCATCTGCCCTTTTTCTGATTCTGTAGACCCACTTACAGTCAATAATGTTTTTACCTCGTTTTTCAGGTACAAGATGCCAAGTCTTGTTCCTCATGAGAGCTGAGTACACCTCATCCATTGCACTTTTCCATCTTGGATCCCCTAATGCATCTTCCAACCTTGTTGGTTCTCCTATGATACACAGCATACCATATGTTATAGTGCCGTCAGTTATAACCTTTGGGTTTCGTATACCTTTCTGAAGCTGAGTTGTGACACGTGAAACCATTTGTTGAGGCTGATTCCGGCATGTAGCAGTCTGCGGCACAGAGGTTGATGCAGTAGCACTTGCCGTAGAGGATCCTGGGGACTCAGATCCACTTTCCACAGCAAATCCTGATCCAGACCGTGTAGCCTGCTCTGTGTGCGATCCGCTAGAAGCAGCCGCCGCACAACATCTCGCGCTGCCAGCCGGCACATGCGTGTGGGATCCCGATCCGGATCCTCCTGTCGCTGTCGACCCGTTGGGCCCGCGCGTGGGACGCGGTGCGGGACGCGGCGTCTCGTCTGGATGGGGTGACGCGTCGCCTTCCAACTGGCGCGGACCCGCGCGTGGGCTTCTGCATGGCACATGATCCGGTGCAAATCTGCGAGCCGGATCCGAGGCTGCCTGACGCACAGGAGTTCCAGGTGACGCGGGATCTGCTTCGTGCTCCGCGCCTATTCCGTCTTCTTCTGGCACATGCAATACCAGATCATTTTCTTCAAAATTTTGATCATTTGGTGAACCGATTTCTGCTGCATGATCCTGCATACGAAGAGGCACAGTTCCACTAGTATAATCATCAGTTGGGTTAGTACAATTATCGCCCCCATGATCAATGTTTTGGAGATGTGGTGGAAGAAGGAGTATCTCTTTATTGAGGAGTGCTCCGGCATTAGAATGAAGTGATTCAAAGGGATAGATGGATTCATCAAATACGACATGTCGAGATATATAAACCCTGCCAGTGGAAACATCAAGACATTTAACTCCCTTGTGAATTGGACTATATCCAAGAAATACACACTTCTTGGGTCGAAAAGCAAGCTTGCATGTATTATATGGGTGAAGGTTGGGCCAACAAGCACAACCAAATACACGAAGTGATTTGTAGTCAGGAGTAGTACCAAAAAGACGTGTGACGGGAGTCTCAAATGTGATGACTTTACTAGGAAGCAAATTGATAAGATATGTAGCAGTTAAAAATGCTTCATCCCAGAACTTTAGTGGCATGGATGCGTTTGCGAGTAGAGCTAACCCTACTTCAACAACATGGTGATGCTTTCTTTCCGCCGAGCCATTCTGTTGGTGTGCATGAGGGCACGACACATGGTGTGAGATGCCAAGTTCTTGGAAAAAAGATTGAGTTTCTTGTATTCACCTCCCCAGTCGGTTTGCATGGCAATGATTTTAGTGTTTAGTTTTCGCTCAACAAGATTCTAAAAGTTCTTGAAAACTTGAAACACTTCGGATCGTTTCTTGAGAAGATAGATCCATGTAAATTTGCTATAGTCATCAATGAAGCTGACATAGTACGAGTGTCTACCAACAGAGGTAGGGGCTGGCCCCCAAACATCAGAAAACACAAGTTGCAAGGGTGTAGTGGAAATACTGAAAGAAATAGGATATGGCAACTGATGACTTTTAGCTTGTTGGCATGGATCACAAACAGACTCAATACTAGACTCATGAGAGTGGGGAAGTTTATTCTTGCTAAGAATGAATTTAACAATAGCTGATGAAGGATGGCCTAATCTACTGTGCCACTTTGCTGAAGAAGGCTTGACAGCAACAAAGGCTTGTTTATTTGATGGTGATGACGAAGATATAAGTGGGTAGAGACCTCCCACGCACTTGCCCCTAAGAAGCACTCTCCTCATGTCCAAGTCCTTTACCAAAAAGAAATAAGGATAGAATTCAATAAGAACATGATTATCAAGAGTAAATCTATGAACTGAAAGAAGATTTATCATTGTTGTAGGGACATATAGGACTCGTTTTAGATGCAAATTTTTTATGGGGGTTTTGACAATTGAACTACCAACGTGAGTGATTTTCATACCAGAACCGCTTGCAGTATACACTTGGTCATGTCCACGATACTTGTCTCTGATCGTCAGCTTGTCGAGCTCCCCTGTGATGTGGTTTGTGGCGCCGGTATCAACATACCAGTTTGTGTCGACGTCGTAGGAGTCGGTGACCATGTTGGCCCCCTTCTCCTCATGTTCATCTTCATCATCATAGTGATGCGAACAATCACGAGCACCTCCTTGATGATGCTTTTAACAAATTTGGCACTCTAGGTAGTCTCGAACCTGCTGCTGACGTTGTTGCTGTGGGCAACCGCGGCCACCTCCGCCGCAGCCGTTTCCACCATATGGAGTTGGGGAGGGGCGCCTGCCTCGGCCGCAGCCCCTTCTGTTGCCGCGCCCGCGGCCTCTGTTGTAGCCACGCCCGCGCCTCCTGTAAGCTAGGTTCGCCGAGGTCTTAAAGCCTGTGTCAGGAACGTCGCCGAGCATCTCCACGCACTGATCAAACGGTGCAATTTGAGCGAATAGATCATCCACTGAAATTTGGTTTTTGACTGCACCGACGGCTGCCACAA